>NC_054485.1:111068210-111235710 GCF_017639515.1 Carcharodon carcharias
TACTCTGGGTCAATCAAGTGTACCTAATGTGTTATCATGTCATTTAACCACACCCCCACCACTGTCCCTCCACGATCCCCAGCAAGAAAAAGATTAAACAGCTGCTGTTTCGAAGTGGACTGTTTCCAACTGCTGTCAAGTGGAACTGTGTGCCTGTGCACGGATGAACAATGAATGTCAGTGCCTCTGGAAAGCGGGTCAATGGGATTGATATTTAGTTAGTCAACAACAGGAGCTGCTCCCCCAGAGCATGGCAACCATATCGGAGAAGGGCCGGTCTGATTGTCTGCTTGTATGTGAGAGAGAGAGAGAGAGATAAAAAATGGTGGGGGGTGGGTGGGTGGGGGTGGGGGTTGGAGTGGAGAGAGAACAAGAGAATGAAAAAGGAGATAGTGAGAGGGAGGGAGATGGTGAAAAGAAGAGAGAGACAGAGGAAAAAATGAGGAAGAGAAAAAGAAAGAGGCCAATAGAGAGAGTGAGATAAACTAAGCAAAATAGATAAAGAGAAAGAAACAGAGTACGAGAAAGTGAGAGGAACAGAGAATGAGAAAGTGAGAGAAAGAGAACATAAAATATGGATGGGCAGGAAATATAATATTAAAATGAGCAGGGATATCCTGCCCTCTGTTCTCACAGTTTTTTTATTACATATTTGCCCAAACAGTTGATACTTATGGTGAGTTCCCAGTTTCTATTGCCAGATTATTATACATTTATTACTAATAGTTTGTTATTCACACTGTATTAAATTCTTCCTGTCTCTGTTGGATCTATTAATTAGAAAGTATTTAAATTATTAAAATCACACACTTTGCATCCATTTCTTGCTCTCTGTTTTACTTTCAAATATATTAATAATCTGATACTTGCACACTCTGTGTACAGCTCATGCTGTTGCGTTTTACTACTAAATATATTAATAATCTGATACTCATACACTCTGTGTCCAGCTTCTGCTCTCTGTTTTACTATTAAATATATTAATCTGATACTCACACATTCTGTGCCCAGCTCCTGCTCTATGTTTTACTATTAAATATATTAATAATCAGATACACACACACACTTTGTGCCCACTCCTGCTGCCTGGTTTACTATTAAATATATTAACAATCTGATACTCACACACACTGTGCCCAGCTCTTGATCTCTGTTTTACTATTGAATATCTTAATAATCTGATACTCACACACTCTGTGCCCAGCTCCTGCTGCCTGTTTTGCTATTAAATTTATTAATAATCTGATGCTCACACACTCTGTGCCCAGATCCTGCTGCCTGTTTTGCTATTAAATTTATTAATAATCTGATGCTCACACACTCTGTGCCCAGATCCTGCTGCCTGTTTTACTATTAAATATAATAATAATCTGATACTCACACACTCTGTGCCCAGCTCCTGCTACCTGTTTTAATATTAAGTATATTAATATGATACACACACACTATGCCAAGCTCCTGCTGCCTGTTTTACTATTGAATATATTAATAATCTGATACTCACACACTCTGTGCCCAGCTCCTGCTGCCTGTTTTACTATTAAATATATTAACAATCTGATACTCACACACTCTGTGCCCATCCCATAATTGCCTGTTTTACTATTAAATATATTAATCTGATACTCACACATTCTGTACCCAGCTCCTGCTCTATGTTTTACTATTAAATATATTAATAATCAGATACTCTCACACACTTTGTGCCCAGCTCCTGCTGCCTGGTTTACTATTAAATATATTAACAATCTGATACTCACACACACTGTGCCCAGCTCTTGCTCTCTGTTTTACTATTGAATATCTTAATAATCTGATACTCACACAACTGTGCCCAGCTCCCGCTGCCTGTTGGACTATTAACTATATTAATCTGATACTCACACACACTGTGCGAACTCCTGCTCTCTGTTTTACTAATGAATATCTTAATAATCTGATACTCACACAACTGTGCCCAGCTCCTGCTGCCTGTTTGACTATTAAATATATTAATCTGATACTCACACACACTGTGCCAACTCCTGCTCCCTGCTTTACTATTAAATATATTAAAAATCTGATACTCACACACTCTGTGCCCAGCTCCTGCTGCCTGTTTCACTATTAAGTATATTAATATGATACTCACACACACTGTGCCCAGCTCCTGCTGCCTGTTTTACTATTGAATATATTAATAATCTGATACTCACACACTCTGTGCCCAGCTCCTGCTGCCTGTTTTACTATTAAATATATTAACAATCTGATACTCACACACTCTGTGCCCATCTCCTGCTGCCTGTTTTACTATTAAATATATTAATCTGATACTCAAACATTCTGTACCCAGCTCCTGCTCTATGTTTTACTATTAAATATATTAATAATCAGATACTCTCACACACTTTGTGCCCAGCTCCTGCTGCCTGGTTTACTATTAAATATATTAACAATCTGATACTCACACACACTGTGCCCAGCTCTTGCTCTCTGTTTTACTATTGAATATCTTAATAATCTGATACTCACACAACTGTGCCCAGCTCCCGCTGCCTGTTGGACTATTAACTATATTAATCTGATACTCACACACACTGTGCGAACTCCTGCTCTCTGTTTTACTAATGAATATCTTAATAATCTGATACTCACACAACTGTGCCCAGCTCCTGCTGCCTGTTTGACTATTAAATATATTAACCTCAAACTCACACACACTGTGCCCAGCTCCTGCTCTTTGTTTTACTATTGAATATCTTAATAATCTGATACTCACACAACTGTGCCCAGCTCCTGCTGCCTGTTTGACTATTAAATATATTAATCTGATACTCACACACACTGTGCCAACTCCAGCTCTCTGCTTTACTATTAAATATATTAAAAATTTGATACTCACACACTCTGTGCCCAGCTCCTGCTACCTGTTTTACTATTAAGTATATTAATATGATAGTCACACACACTGTGCCAGCTCCTGCTGCCTGTTTTACTATTGAATATATTAATAATCTGATACTCACACACTCTGTGCCCAGCTCCTGCTACCTGTTTTACTATTAAGTATATTAATATGATAGTCACACACACTGAGCCCAGCTCCTGCTGCCTGTTTTACTATTGAATATATTAATAATCTGATACTCACACACACTGTGCCCAGCTCCTGCTACCTGTTGTATATTAATATGATACTCACACACTGTGCCCAGATCCTGCTGCCTGTTTTACTATTGAATATATTAATAATCTGATACTCACACACACTGTGCCCAGCTCCTGCTGCCTGTTTGACTATTAAGTATATTAATATGATAGTCACACACACTGTGCCCAGCTCCTGCTGCCTGTTTTACTATTGAATATATTAATAATCTGATACTCACACACTCTGTGTCCAGCTCCTGCTGCCTGTTTTACTATTAAATATATTAACAATCTGATACTCACACACTCTGTGCCCAGCTCCTGCTGCCTGTTTTACTATTAAATATATTAATCTGATACGCAAACATTCTGTGCCCAGCTCCTGCTCTCTGTTTTACTATTAAATATATTAATAATCAGATACTCACACACACTTTGTGCCCAGATCCTGCTGCCTGGTTTACTATTAAATATATTAACAATCTGATACTCACACACACTGTGCCCAGCTCCTGCTCTCTGTTTTACTATTGAATATCTTAATAATCTGATACTCACACAACTGTGCCCAGCTCCTGCTGTCTGTTGGACTATTAAATATATTAATCTGATACTCACACACACTGTGCGAACTCCTGCTCTCTGTTTTACTATTGAATATCTTAATAATCTGATACTCACACAACTGTGCCCAGCTCCTGCTGCCTGTTTGACTATTAAATATATTAACCTCAAACTCATACACACTGTGCCCAGCTCCTGCTCTCTGTTTTACTATTGAATATCTTAATAATCTGATACTCACACAACTGTACCCAGCTCCTGCTACCTGTTTTACTATTAAGTATATTAATATGATACTCACACACACTGTGCCCAGCTCCTGCTGCCTGTTTTACTATTGAAAATATTAATAATCTGATACTCACACACACTGTGCCCAGCTCCTGCTGCCTGTTTTACTATTGAATATATTAATAATCTGATACGCACACACACTGTGCCCAGCTCCTGCTGCCTGTTTTACTATTGAATATATTAATAATCTGATACTCACACACTCTGTGCCCAGCTCCTGCTACCTGTTGTATATTAATATGATACTCACACACTGTGCCCAGCTCCTGCTGCCTGTTTTACTATTGAATATATTAATAATCTGACACTCACACACACTGTGCCCAGCTCCTGCAGCCTGTTTTACTAGTAACTATATTAATAATCAGATTATCACACACACTGTGCCCAGCTCCTGCTCTCCGTTTTACTATTGAATATATTAATAATCTGATACTCACAGATTCTGTGCCCAGCTCCTGCTGCCTGTTTGACTATTAAATATATTAATCTGATACTCACACACTCTGTGCCAACTCCTGCTCCCTGCTTTACTATTAAATATATTAAAAATTTGATACTCACACACTCTTTGCCCAGCTCCTGCTGACTGTTTGACTATTAAATATATTAATCTGATACTCACACACTCTGTGCCAACTCCTGCTCCCTGCTTTACTATTAAATATATTAAAAATTTGATACTCACACACTCTGTGCCCAGCTCCTGCTGCCTGTTTTACTACTAAGTACATTAATATGATACTCACACACACTGTGCCCAGCTCCTGCTCTCTGTTTTACTATTAAATATATTAACAATCTGATACTCACACACACTGTGCCCAGCTCCTGCTGCCTGTTTGACTATTAACTATATTAATCTGATGCTCACACACACTGTGCCCAGCTGTTGCTGCCTGTTTTACTATTGAATATATTAATAATCAGATACTCACACACACTGTGCCCAGCTCCTGCTCTCTGTTTTACTATTGAATATCTTAATAATCTGATACTCACACAACTGTGCCCAGCTCCTGCTGCCTGTTTTACTATTAAATACATTAACAATCTGATACTCACACACACTGTGCCCAGCTCCTGCTCTCTGTTTTACTATTGAATATCTTCATAATCTGATACTCACACAACTGTGCCCAGCTCCTGCTGCCTGTTGGACTATTAAATATATTAATCTGATACTCACACACACTGTGCGAACTCCTGCTCTCTGTTTTACTATTGAATATCTTAATAATCTGATACTCACACAACTGTGCCCAGCTCCTGCTGCCTGTTTGACTATTAAATATATTAACCTCAAACTCACACACACTGTGCCCAGCTCCTGCTCTCTGTTTTACTATTGAATATCTTAATAATCTGATACTCACACAACTGTGCCCAGCTCCTGCTGCCTGTTTGACTATTAAATATATTAATCTGATACTCACACACTCTGTGCCAACTCCTGCTCCCTGCTTTACTATTAAATATATTAAAAATTTGATACTCACACACTCTGTGCCCAGCTCCTGCTGACTGTTTGACCATTAAATATATTAATCTGATACTCACACACTCTGTGCCAACTCCTGCTCCCTGCTTTACTATTAAATATATTAAAAATTTGATACTCACACACTCTGTGCCCAGCTCCTGCTGCCTGTTTTACTACTAAGTACATTAATATGATACTCACACACACTGTGCCCAGCTCCTGCTCTCTGTTTTACTATTAAATATATTAACAATCTGATACTCACACACACTGTGCCCAGCTCCTGCTGCCTGTTTGACTATTAACTATATTAATCTGATGCTCACACACACTGTGCCCAGCTCCTGCTGCCTGTTTGACTATTAAATATATTAATCTGATACTCTCGCACTCTGTGTCCAGCTCCTCCTGCATGCTTTACTATTAATTATATTAAAAATCTGATACTCACACACTCTGTGCCCAGCTCCTGCTGCCTGTTTTACTATTAAATATGTTAATCTGATACTCACACACACTGTGCCCAGCTCCTGCTGCCTGTTTTATTATTGAATATATTAATAATCTGATAATCACACACACTGCCCAGCTCCTGCTGCCTGTTTTACTATTAAGTATATTAATAATCTGATACTCACAACTCTGTGCCCAGCTCCTGCTGCCTGTTTTACAATTAATTATAGTAACAATCTGATACTTACACTGTGCCCAGCTCCTGCTGCCTGTTTTACTATTAAATATATTAATCTGATACTCTCACACTTTGTGTCCAGCTCCTGCTCTCTGTTTTACTATTAAATATGTTAACAATCTGATACTCACACACTCTGTGTCCAGCTCCTGCTGCCTGTTTTACTATGGAATATATTAATAATCTGATACTCACTCACTCTGTGCACAGCTCCTGCTCTCTGTTTTACTCTTAAATACATTAATAATCTGATACTCACACACACTTTGTGCCCAGCTCCTGCTGCCTGTTTTACTATTAAATATGTTAATCTGATACTCACACACTTTGTGCCCAGCTCCTGCTGCCTGTTTTACTATTAAATATGTTAATCTGATACTCAGACACATTGTGCCCACAGCCTGCTGCCTGTTTTACTATTAAATATATTAATAATCTGATACTCACACACACTATGTCCAGCTCCTGCTGCCTGTTTTACTATTGAATATATTAATAATCTGATACTCACACACTCTGTGTCCAGCTCCTGATGCATGCTTTACTATTAAATATATTAATATGATACTCACACACTCTGTGCCCAGCTGCTGCTCTCTGTTTTACTATTAACTATATTAATAATCTGATACTCACACACTCTGTGACCAGCTCCTGCTCTCTGTTTTACTATTAAATATATTAATAATCTGATTCTCACACACTCTGTGCCCAGCTCCTGCTGACTGTTTGACTATTAAATATATTAATCTGATACTCACACACTCTGTGCCAACTCCTGCTCCCTGCTTTACTATTAAATATATTAAAAATTTGATACTCACACACTCTGTGCCCAGCTCCTGCTGCCTGTTTTACTACTAAGTACATTAATATGATACTCACACACACTGTGCCCAGCTCCTGCTCTCTGTTTTACTATTAAATATATTAACAATCTGATACTCACACACACTGTGCCCAGCTCCTGCTGCCTGTTTGACTATTAACTATATTAATCTGATGCTCACACACACTGTGCCCAGCTGTTGCTGCCTGTTTTACTATTGAATATATTAATAATCAGATACTCACACACACTGTGCCCAGCTCCTGCTCTCTGTTTTACTATTGAATATCTTAGTAATCTGATACTCACACAACTGTGCCCAGCTCCTGCTGCCTGTTTTACTATTAAATACATTAACAATCTGATACTCACACACACTGTGCCCAGCTCCTGCTCTCTGTTTTACTATTGAATATCTTCATAATCTGATACTCACACAACTGTGCTCAGCTCCTGCTGCCTGTTGGACTATTAAATATATTAATCTGATACTCACACACACTGTGCGAACTCCTGCTCTCTGTTTTACTATTGAATATCTTAATAATCTGATACTCACACAACTGTGCCCAGCTCCTGCTGCCTGTTTGACTATTAAATATATTAACCTCAAACTCACACACACTGTGCCCAGCTCCTGCTCTCTGTTTTACTATTGAATATCTTAATAATCTGATACTCACACAACTGTGCCCAGCTCCTGCTGCCTGTTTGACTATTAAATATATTAATCTGATACTCACACACTCTGTGCCAACTCCTGCTCCCTGCTTTACTATTAAATATATTAAAAATTTGATACTCACACACTCTGTGCCCAGCTCCTGCTGACAGTTTGACTATTAAATATATTAATCTGATACTCACACACTCTGTGCCAACTCCTGCTCCCTGCTTTACTATTAAATATATTAAAAATTTGATACTCACACACTCTGTGCCCAGCTCCTGCTGCCTGTTTTACTACTAAGTACATTAATATGATACTCACACACACTGTGCCCAGCTCCTGCTCTCTGTTTTACTATTAAATATATTAACAATCTGATACTCACACACACTGTGCCCAGCTCCTGCTGCCTGTTTGACTATTAACTATATTAATCTGATGCTCACACACACTGTGCCCAGCTCCTGCTGCCTGTTTGACTATTAAATATATTAATCTGATACTCTCGCACTCTATGTCCAGCTCCTCCTGCATGCTTTACTATTAATTATATTAAAAATCTGATACTCACACACTCTGTGCCCAGCTCCTGCTGCCTGTTTTACTATTAAATATGTTAATCTGATACTCACACACACTGTGCCCAGCTCCTGCTGCCTGTTTTACTATTGAATATATTAATAATCTGATAATCACACACACTGCCCAGCTCCTGCTGCCTGTTTTACTATTAAGTATATTAATAATCTGATACTCACAACTCTGTGCCCAGCTCCTGCTGCCTGTTTTACAATTAATTATAGTAACAATCTGATACTTACACTGTGCCCAGCTCCTGCTGCCTGTTTGACTATTAAGTATATTAATATGATAGTCACACACACTGTGCCCAGCTCCTGCTGCCTGTTTTACTACTGAATATATTAATAATCTGATACTCACACACTCTGTGTCCAGCTCCTGCTGCCTGTTTTACTATTAAATATATTAACAATCTGATACTCACACACTCTGTGCCCAGCTCCTGCTGCCTGTTTTACTATTAAATATATTAATCTGATACGCAAACATTCTGTGCCCAGCTCCTGCTCTCTGTTTTACTATTAAATATATTAATAATCAGATACTCACACACACTTTGTGCCCAGATCCTGCTGCCTGGTTTACTATTAAATATATTAACAATCTGATACTCACACACACTGTGCCCAGCTCCTGCTCTCTGTTTTACTATTGAATATCTTAATAATCTGATACTCACACAACTGTGCCCAGCTCCTGCTGTCTGTTGGACTATTAAATATATTAATCTGATACTCACACACACTGTGCGAACTCCTGCTCTCTGTTTTACTATTGAATATCTTAATAATCTGATACTCACACAACTGTGCCCAGCTCCTGCTGCCTGTTTGACTATTAAATATATTAACCTCAAACTCATACACACTGTGCCCAGCTCCTGCTCTCTGTTTTACTATTGAATATCTTAATAATCTGATACTCACACAACTGTGCCCAGCTCCTGCTACCTGTTTTACTATTAAGTATATTAATATGATACTCACACACACTGTGCCCAGCTCCTGCTGCCTGTTTTACTATTGAATATATTAATAATCTGATACTCACACACACTGTGCCCAGCTCCTGCTGCCTGTTTTACTATTGAATATATTAATAATCTGATACGCACACACACTGTGCCCAGCTCCTGCTGCCTGTTTTACTATTGAATATATTAATAATCTGATACTCACACACTCTGTGCCCAGCTCCTGCTACCTGTTGTATATTAATATGATACTCACACACAGTGCCCAGCTCCTGCTGCCTGTTTTACTATTGAATATATTAATAATCTGACACTCACACACACTGTGCCCAGCTCCTGCTGCTTGTTTTACTAGTAACTATATTAATAATCAGATTATCACACACACTGTGCCCAGCTCCTGCTCTCCGTTTTACTATTGAATATATTAATAATCTGATACTCACAGATTCTGTGCCCAGCTCCTGCTGCCTGTTTGACTATTAAATATATTAATCTGATACTCACACACTCTGTGCCAACTCCTGCTCCCTGCTTTACTATTAAATATATTAAAAATTTGATACTCACACACTCTGTGCCCAGCTCCTGCTGACTGTTTGACTATTAAATATATTAATCTGATACTCACACACTCTGTGCCAACTCCTGCTCCCTGCTTTACTATTAAATATATTAAAAATTTGATACTCACACACTCTGTGCCCAGCTCCTGCTGCCTGTTTTACTACTAAGTACATTAATATGATACTCACACACACTGTGCCCAGCTCCTGCTGCCTGTTTTACTATTAAATACATTAACAATCTGATACTCACACACACTGTGCCCAGCTCCTGCTCTCTGTTTTACTATTGAATATCTTCATAATCTGATACTCACACAACTGTGCCCAGCTCCTGCTGCCTGTTGGACTATTAAATATATTAATCTGATACTCACACACACTGTGCGAACTCCTGCTCTCTGTTTTACTATTGAATATCTTAATAATCTGATACTCACACAACTGTGCCCAGCTCCTGCTGCCTGTTTGACTATTAAATATATTAACCTCAAACTCACACACACTGTGCCCAGCTCCTGCTCTCTGTTTTACTATTGAATATCTTAATAATCTGATACTCACACAACTGTGCCCAGCTCCTGCTGCCTGTTTGACTATTAAATATATTAATCTGATACTCACACACTCTGTGCCAACTCCTGCTCCCTGCTTTACTATTAAATATATTAAAAATTTGATACTCACACACTCTGTGCCCAGCTCCTGCTGCCTGTTTTACTACTAAGTACATTAATATGATACTCACACACACTGTGCCCAGCTCCTGCTCTCTGTTTTACTATTAAATATATTAACAATCTGATACTCACACACACTGTGCCCAGCTCCTGCTGCCTGTTTGACTATTAACTATATTAATCTGATGCTCACACACACTGTGCCCAGCTCCTGCTGCCTGTTTGACTATTAAATATATTAATCTGATACTCTCGCACTCTGTGTCCAGCTCCTCCTGCATGCTTTACTATTAATTATATTAAAAATCTGATACTCACACACTCTGTGCCCAGCTCCTGCTGCCTGTTTTACTATTAAATATGTTAATCTGATACTCACACACACTGTGCCCAGCTCCTGCTGCCTGTTTTACTATTGAATATATTAATAATCTGATAATCACACACACTGCCCAGCTCCTGCTGCCTGTTTTACTATTAAGTATATTAATAATCTGATACTCACAACTCTGTGCCCAGCTCCTGCTGCCTGTTTTACAATTAATTATAGTAACAATCTGATACTTACACTGTGCCCAGCTCCTGCTGCCTGTTTTACTATTAAATATATTAATCTGATACTCTCATACTTTGTGTCCAGCTCCTGCTCTCTGTTTTACTATTAAATATGTTAACAATCTGATACTCACACACTCTGTGTCCAGCTCCTGCTGCCTGTTTTACTATGGAATATATTAATAATCTGATACTCACTCACTCTGTGCACAGCTCCTGCTCTCTGTTTTACTCTTAAATACATTAATAATCTGATACTCACACACACTTTGTGCCCAGCTCCTGCTGCCTGTTTTACTATTAAATATGTTAATCTGATACTCACACACTTTGTGCCCAGCTCCTGCTGCCTGTTTTACTATTAAATATGTTAATCTGATACTCAGACACATTGTGCCCACAGCCTGCTGCCTGTTTTACTATTAAATATATTAATAATCTGATACTCACACACACTATGTCCAGCTCCTGCTGCCTGTTTTACTATTGAATATATTAATAATCTGATACTCACACACTCTGTGTCCAGCTCCTGATGCATGCTTTACTATTAAATATATTAATATGATACTCACACACTCTGTGCCCAGCTGCTGCTCTCTGTTTTACTATTAACTATATTAATAATCTGATACTCACACACTCTGTAACCAGCTCCTGCTCTCTGTTTTACTATTAAATATATTAATAATCTGATTCTCACACACTCTGTGCCCAGCTCCTGCTGACTGTTTGACTATTAAATATATTAATCTGATACTCACACACTCTGTGCCAACTCCTGCTCCCTGCTTTACTATTAAATATATTAAAAATTTGAAACTCACACACTCTGTGCCCAGCTCCTGCTGCCTGTTTTACTACTAAGTACATTAATATGATACTCACACACACTGTGCCCAGCTCCTGCTCTCTGTTTTAGTATTAAATATATTAACAATCTGATACTCACACACACTGTGCCCAGCTCCTGCTGCCTGTTTGACTATTAACTATATTAATCTGATGCTCACACACACTGTGCCCAGCTGTTGCTGCCTGTTTTACTATTGAATATATTAATAATCAGATACTCACACACACTGTGCCCAGCTCCTGCTCTCTGTTTTACTATTGAATATCTTAATAATCTGATACTCACACAACTGTGCCCAGCTCCTGCTGCCTGTTTTACTATTAAATACATTAACAATCTGATACTCACACACACTGTGCCCAGCTCCTGCTCTCTGTTTTACTATTGAATATCTTCATAATCTGATACTCACACAACTGTGCCCAGCTCCTGCTGCCTGTTGGACTATTAAATATATTAATCTGATACTCACACACACTGTGCGAACTCCTGCTCTCTGTTTTACTATTGAATATCTTAATAATCTGAACTCACACAACTGTGCCCAGCTCCTGCTGCCTGTTTGACTATTAAATATATTAACCTCAAACTCACACACACTGTGCCCAGCTCCTGCTCTCTGTTTTACTATTGAATATCTTAATAATCTGATACTCACACAACTGTGCCCAGCTCCTGCTGCCTGTTTGACTATTAAATATATTAATCTGATACTCACACACTCTGTGCCAACTCCTGCTCCCTGCTTTACTATTAAATATATTAAAAATTTGATACTCACACACTCTGTGCCCAGCTCCTGCTGACTGTTTGACTATTAAATATATTAATCTGATACTCACACACTCTGTGCCAACTCCTGCTCCCTGCTTTACTATTAAATATATTAAAAATTTGATACTCACACACTCTGTGCCCAGCTCCTGCTGCCTGTTTTACTACTAAGTACATTAATATGATACTCACACACACTGTGCCCAGCTCCTGCTCTCTGTTTTACTATTAAATATATTAACAATCTGATACTCACACACACTGTGCCCAGCTCCTGCTGCCTGTTTGACTATTAACTATATTAATCTGATGCTCACACACACTGTGCCCAGCTGTTGCTGCCTGTTTTACTATTGAATATATTAATAATCAGATACTCACACACACTGTGCCTAGCTCCTGCTCTCTGTTTTACTATTGAATATCTTAATAATCTGATACTCACACACTCTGTGCCCAGCTCCTGCTGCCTGTTTGACTATTAAATATATTAATCTGATACTCTCGCACTCTGTGTCCAAATCCTCCTGCATGCTTTACTATTAAATATATTAAAAATCTGATACTCACACACTCTGTGCCCAGCTCCTACTGCCTGTTTTACTATTAAGTATATTAATATGATACTCACACACACTGTGCCCAGCTCCTGCTGCCTGTTTTACTATTGAATATATTAATAATCTGATAATCACACACACTGCCCAGCTCCTGCTGCCTGTTTTACTATTAAGTATATTAATAATCTGATACTCACAACTCTGTGCCCAGCTCCTGCTGCCTGTTTTACAATTAATTATAGTAACAATCTGATACTTACACTGTGCCCAGCTCCTGCTGCCTGTTTTACTATTAAATATATTAATCTGATACTCTCACACTTTGTGTCCAGCTCCTGCTCTCTGTTTTACTATTAAATATGTTAACAATCTGATACTCACACACTCTGTGTCCAGCTCCTGCTGCCTGTTTTACTATGGAATATATTAATAATCTGATACTCACTCACTCTGTGCACAGCTCCTGCTACCTGTTGTATATTAATATGATACTCACACACTGTGCCCAGCTCCTGCTGCCTGTTTTACTATTGAATATATTAATAATCTGACACTCACACACACTGTGCCCAGCTCCTGCAGCCTGTTTTACTAGTAACTATATTAATAATCAGATTATCACACACACTGTGCCCAGCTCCTGCTCTCTGTTTTACTATTGAATATCTTAATAATCTGATACTCACAGATTCTGTGCCCAGCTCCTGCTGCCTGTTTGACTATTAAATATATTAATCTGATACTCACACACTCTGTGCCAACTCCTGCTCCCTGCTTTACTATTAAATATATTAAAAATTTGATACTCACACACTCTGTGCCCAGCTCCTGCTGCCTGTTTTACTACTAAGTACATTAATATGATACTCACACACACTGTGCCCAGCTCCTGCTCTCTGTTTTACTATTAAATATATTAACAATCTGATACTCACACACACTGTGCCCAGCTCCTGCTGCCTGTTTGACTATTAACTATATTAATCTGATGCTCACACACACTGTGCCCAGCTGTTGCTGCCTGTTTTACTATTGAATATATTAATAATCAGATACTCACACACACTGTGCCCAGCTCCTGCTCTCTGTTTTACTATTGAATATCTTCATAATCTGATACTCACACAACTGTGCCCAGCTCCTGCTGCCTGTTGGACTATTAAATATATTAATCTGATACTCACACACACTGTGCGAACTCCTGCTCTCTGTTTTACTATTGAATATCTTAATAATCTGAACTCACACAACTGTGCCCAGCTCCTGCTGCCTGTTTGACTATTAAATATATTAACCTCAAACTCACACACACTGTGCCCAGCTCCTGCTCTCTGTTTTACTATTGAATATCTTAATAATCTGATACTCACAGATTCTGTGCCCAGCTCCTGCTGCCTGTTTGACTATTAAATATATTAATCTGATACTCACACACTCTGTGCCAACTCCTGCTCCCTGCTTTACTATTAAATATATTAAAAATTTGATACTCACACACTCTGTGCCCAGCTCCTGCTGACTGTTTGACTATTAAATATATTAATCTGATACTCACACACTCTGTGCCAACTCCTGCTCCCTGCTTTACTATTAAATATATTAAAAATTTGATACTCACACACTCTGTGCCCAGCTCCTGCTGCCTGTTTTACTACTAAGTACATTAATATGATACTCACACACACTGTGCCCAGCTCCTGCTCTCTGTTTTACTATTAAATATATTAACAATCTGATACTCACACACACTGTGCCCAGCTCCTGCTGCCTGTTTGACTATTAACTATATTAATCTGATGCTCACACACACTGTGCCCAGCTGTTGCTGCCTGTTTTACTATTGAATATATTAATAATCAGATACTCACACACACTGTGCCTAGCTCCTGCTCTCTGTTTTACTATTGAATATCTTAATAATCTGATACTCACACACTCTGTGCCCAGCTCCTGCTGCCTGTTTGACTATTAAATATATTAATCTGATACTCTCGCACTCTGTGTCCAAATCCTCCTGCATGCTTTACTATTAAATATATTAAAAATCTGATACTCACACACTCTGTGCCCAGCTCCTACTGCCTGTTTTACTATTAAGTATATTAATATGATACTCACACACACTGTGCCCAGCTCCTGCTGCCTGTTTTACTATTGAATATATTAATAATCTGATAATCACACACACTGCCCAGCTCCTGCTGCCTGTTTTACTATTAAGTATATTAATAATCTGATACTCACAACTCTGTGCCCAGCTCCTGCTGCCTGTTTTACAATTAATTATAGTAACAATCTGATACTTACACTGTGCCCAGCTCCTGCTGCCTGTTTTACTATTAAATATATTAATCTGATACTCTCACACTTTGTGTCCAGCTCCTGCTCTCTGTTTTACTATTAAATATGTTAACAATCTGATACTCACACACTCTGTGTCCAGCTCCTGCTGCCTGTTTTACTATGGAATATATTAATAATCTGATACTCACTCACTCTGTGCACAGCTCCTGCTCTCTGTTTTACTCTTAAATACATTAATAATCTGATACTCACACACACTTTGTGCCCAGCTCCTGCTGCCTGTTTTACTATTAAATATGTTAATCTGATACTCACACACTTTATGCCCAGCTCCTGCTGCCTGTTTTACTATTAAATATGTTAATCTGATACTCACACACATTGTGCCCACAGCCTGCTGCCTGTTTTACTATTAAATATATTAATAATCTGATACTCACACACACTATGTCCAGCTCCTGCTGCCTGTTTTACTATTGAATATATTAATAATCTGATACTCACACACTCTGTGTCCAGCTCCTGATGCATGCTTTACTATTAAATATATTAATATGATACTCACACACTCTGTGCCCAGCTGCTGCTCTCTGTTTTACTATTAACCATATTAATAATCTGATACTCACACACTCTGTGACCAGTTCCTGCTCTCTGTTTTACTATTAAATATATTAATAATCTGATTCTCACAAACTCTGTGCCCAGCTCTTGTTCTCTGTTTTACTATTAAATATATTAATCTGATACTCAAACACTCTGTGCCCAGCTCCTACTCTCTGTTTTACTATTAAATATATTAATAATCTGATAGTCACA
This sequence comes from Carcharodon carcharias, assembly GCF_017639515.1. Lineage (NCBI taxonomy): Eukaryota > Metazoa > Chordata > Chondrichthyes > Lamniformes > Lamnidae > Carcharodon > Carcharodon carcharias. The sequence continues at coordinate 111,084,543 of NC_054485.1, forward strand.
CACACTGTACCCAGCTCTTGCTGCCTGTTTTACTATTAAATTTATTAATAATCTGGTACTCACACACACTGTGCCCAGCTCCTGCTGCCTGTTTTGCAATTAATTATATTAACAATCTGATACTCACACTGTGCCCAGCTCCTGCTGCCTGTTTTACTATTAAATATATTAATCTGATACTCACACACTTTGTGTCCAGCTCCTGCTCTCTGTTTTACTATTAAATATGTTAACAAGCTGATACTCACACACTCTGTGTCCAGCTCCTGCTGCCTGTTTTACTATGGAATATATTAATAATCTGATACTCACACACTCTGTGCCCAGCTCCTGCTCTCTGTTTGAATATTAAATATATTAATAATCTGATACTCACACACACTGTGCCCAGCTCCTGTTGCCTGTTTTACTATTAAATATATTAATCTGATACTCACACACTTTGTGCCCAGCTCCTGCTGCCTGTTTTACTATGGAATATATTAATAATCTGATACTCACACACTCTGTGCCCAGCTCCTGCTCTCTGTTTGAATATTAAATATATTAATAATCTGATACTCACACACACTGTGCCCAGCTCCTGTTGCCTGTTTTACTATTAAATATATTAATCTGATACTCACACACTTTGTGCCCAGCTCCTGCTGCCTGGTTTACTATTAAATATATTAATAATCTGATACGCACACACACTGTGCCCAGCTCCTGCTGCCTGTTTTACTAATAAATATATCAATAATCTGATACTCACACACTTTGTGCCCAGCTCCTGATGTCGTGTTTTACCACTGAATATATTAATAATCTGATACTCACACACATTGTGCCAGGCTCCTGCTGCCTGTTTTACTATTAAATATATTAATAATCTGATACTCACACACATTGTGCCAGGCTCCTGCTGCCTGTTTTACTATTAAATATATTAATAATCTGATACTCACACACACTGTGCCCAGCTCCTGCTGCCTGTTTTACTAATAAATATATCAATAATCTGATACTCACACACTTTGTGCCCAGCTCCTGATGTCGTGTTTTACCATTTATATATTAATAATCTAATACTCACACATAGTGTGCCCAGCTCCTGCTCTCTGTTTGACTATTAAATATATTAACAACCTGATACTCACACACTTTGTGCCCAGCTCCGGCTGCCTGTTTTACTATTAAATACATTAATCTGATACTCACACACTCTGTGCCCAGCTCCTGCTGCCTGTTTTACTATTAAATATATTAACAATCTGATACTCACACACACTGTGCCCAGCTCCTGCTCTCTGTTTGACTATTAAATATATTAACAATCTGATAATCACACACAGTGTGCCCAGCTCCTGCTCTCTGTTTGACTATTAAATATATTAACAATCTGATACTCACACACTTTGTGCCCAGCTCCTGCTGCCTGTTTTACTATTAAATATATTAATAATCTGATACTCACAAACTGTGCCCAGCTCCTGCTGCCTGTTTTACTATTAAATATATTAACAATCTGATACTCACACACTCTGTGCCCAGCTCCTGCTGCCTGTTTTACTATTAAATATATTAACAATCTGATACTCACACACACTGTGCCCAGCTCCTGCTCTCTGTTTTACGATTAAATACATTAATAATCTGATACTCACACATACTTTGTGCCCAGCTCCTGCTGCCTGTTTTACTATTAAATATGTTAATCTGATACTCACACACATTGTGCCCACCGCCTGCTGCCTGTTTTAATATTAAATATATTAATAATCTGATACTCACACACTTTGTGCCCAGCTCCTGCTGCCTGTTTTACTATTAAATATGTTAATCTGATACTCACACATTGTGCCCACCGCCTGCTGCCTGTTTTAATATTAAATACATTAATAATCTGATACTCACACACTCTGTGCCCAGCTCCTGCTCTCTGTTTTACTATTAAATATGTTAACAATCTGATACTCAGGCACTCTCTGTCCAGCTCCTGCTGCCTGTTTTACTATTAAATATATTAATCTGATACTCACACACTCTGTGCCCAGCTCCTGCTGCCTGTTTTACTATTAAATATGTTAACAATCTGATACTCACACACACTGTGTCCAGCTCCTGCTCTCTGTTTTACTATTAAATATGTTAACGATCTGATACTCACGCACTCTGTGTCCAGCTCCTGCTGCCTGTTTTACTATTAAATATATTAATCTGATACTCACACACTTTGTGTCCAGCTCCTGCTCTCTGTTTTACGATTAAATACATTAATAATCTGATACTCAAACACACTTTGTGCCCAGCTCCTGCTCTCTGTTTTACTATTAAATATGTTAATCTGATACTCACACACTTTGTGCCCAGCTCCTGCTGCCTGTTTTACTATTAAATATGTTAACAATCTGATACTCACACACACTGTGCCCAGCTCCTGCTGCCTGTTTTACTATTAAATATGTTAACAATCTGATACTCACACACTTTGTGCCCAGCTCCTGCTGCCTGTTTTACTATTAAATATGTTAACAATCTGATACTCACACACACTTTGTGCCCAGCTCCTGCTGCCTGTTTTACTATTAAATATGTTAACAATCTGATACTCACACACACTGTGCCCAGCTCCTGCTCTCTGTTTTACTATTAAATATGTTAATCTGATACTCACACACTTTGTGCCCAGCTCCTGCTGCCTGTTTTACTATTAAATATGTTAACAATCTGATACTCACGCACTCTGTGTCCAGCTCCTGCTGCCTGTTTTACTATTAAATATATTAATCTGATACTCACACACTTTGTGCCCAGCTCCTGCTGCCTGTTTTACTATTAAATATGTTAACAATCTGATACTCACACACTCTGTGCCCAGCTCCTGCTGCCTGTTTTACTATTAAATATGTTAACAATCTGATACTCACACACTCTGTGCCCAGCTCCTGCTGCCTGTTTTACTATTAAATATGTTAACAATCTGATACTCACACACACTGTGCCCAGCTCCTGCTCTCTGTCCTGGGCTGTTTGTCAATGACCTGTTAATCTGACATTCACTCACCTTTCGCCCACGTCCTGTTGTCTGTCGCCAGTCTCTCGGCCCCTTTCCCCGCCGGGTCTCTGTGCTGGGAGGTGCCCAGGGCTGGCCGCTGCTCCTGCCCGCCTCCCGGACCCGGGCTCTCGGTCTCTTGCTGCAGCGCCGTCCTGATGCCGGCCAACAGGCGGGGGAAGGTGAGCTGGCCGCTGGGCGCTGCCACTCGGCGGAGGCAAGGCATGAGGCCGGGCGGCAGCGCCGGCTCCCGGCTGCCTTCCCCCCGCCAGCGGCTCTCGATCTCCCGCAGGTCCACCGAGCCCCGACCCTCCTGGTCCAGGATGTCGAAGAGGGTCCGCAGGCTGAGCAGGAAGGCGCGGGGCAGGCAGCGCTCCCGCTCCCGGGGCTGGGGCTGGGGCAGCTCCGGCCGGCTCATCGCAGCCGCACAGCCCAGTGACTCAAGCCCAGGGAGAGGGGGAGCCCACAGCCGGCTCACATCGGACAACAACTCCTGGTTCTGCTCCCGGGGTCGGGGGGGGTGGGTGGTGGAGAGGGCAATAAATCCTGAGCGGAGAGGCAGGGAAAGCGTAACTGGGTGTGGGGGTGTGTGTGTGTGTGCAGCTACAGAGCTCAAACTAGCAGAAAGTGAGATGGAAAATGACCAGCTGACAGAGACAGATTATCAGTGACAGATAGACGCACCAGTGAACACAGAGCTGCATAACAGAATGTCACAAAGCTGTAAAAAGATAGATTAATAAATGATGCTCAGTTCCTGCTGAGTGTTTTACTATTAAGTATCCTAATAATCTGATATTCACACGCTCTGTGCCCAGTTCCTGATGCCTGTCTTACTATTAAATATATGAATAATCTGATAGTCACGCACTCTGTGCCCAGTTCCTTCTGTCCGTTTTATTTTGAAATATATTAATAATCTAAAATTCACACGCTCTGTGCCCAGTTCCTGGTGCCTGTCTTACTATTAAATATATGAATAATCTGATAGTCACGCACTCTGTGCCCAGTTCCTTCTGTCCGTTTTATTTTGAAATATATTAATAATCTAAAATTCACACGCTCTGTGCCCAGTTCCTGATGCCTGTCTTACTATTAAATATATGAATAATCTGATAGTCACACGCTCTGTGCCCAGTTCCTTCTGTCCGTTTTATTTTGAAATATATTAATAATCTAAAATTCACACAGTCTGTGCTCAGTTCCTGGTGCCTGTCTTACTACTAAATATATGAATAATCTGATAGTCACACAGTCTGTGCCCAGTTCCTGATGCCTGTCTTACTATTAAATATATGAATAATCTGATAGTCACGCACTCTGTGCCCAGTTCCTTCTGTCCGTTTTATTTTGAAATATATTAATAATCAAAAATTCACACAGTCTGTGCTCAGTTCCTGGTGCCTGTCTTACTATTAAATATATGAATAATCTGATAGTCACGCACTCTGTGCCCAGTTCCTGCTCTCCAGATGGGAAAACATACAAATACTGATAGGGAAAATGTTGTTTTCATACAGCACTTTTCGCCACTGCTGAACAGTTTCAAAACACTTTAAAAACCAAGTGCGTTTTTGAGGTGTTGCATATGAATTTGGTGCAGGAGTAGGCCATTCGGCCCCTTCGATCCTGCTCCCCCATTCAATAAGATCACGGCTGATCTGATTGTGCTGTCAATTCCATATTCTGCCCTGATAACCTTTGGCCCCCATGTTCGTCAAAACTATTTAATGACCATGCATCCACTGCCCCCTGGGGCAGACAGTCCCAAAGACTCGTGACTCTGTGAGAGAAAAACAATTCTTCTCGGCTCTGTCTTAAGTGGGAACCCACAGATTTTCAAACTGTGCTCCCTAGTTCTAGTCTCTCCACAAGGAGAAACATCATTTCTGCATCCAATCTGTCAAGTCCCCTCGGGATCTTATATGTTTTAATTACACAACCATCCCAGGTATCAGCTGGGTGAACCTCTGAACTGCTCCCAATGCAGTTACGTCCTTTCTTAAATAAAGGGACCAAACCGTGCACAGTACTCCAGATGTGGTCTCATCAGTGCCCTGTACAGCGGTAGCAATGCTTCCCTATTTTTATATTGCATGCCCCTCACAATAAATGACAACATTCCATTCGCCTTTCTAATCACTTGCTGTATCTGCACACCAAAATGTTGTAATGTAGGAAACACAGCAGCCAATTTGCGCACAGCAAGCTCCCACAAACAGCAATGCGAAAGCGACCAGATAACATGTTCCTGTGATGTCGATTGATGGAATAAAGTCAATCAAGACATTGGGGAGAACGCCCCTGCTCTTCTTCGAAATAACGTCTTCAGATCTTTCACACCCACCCAGGACCTCAATTTGACATTTGACCTAGAAAGGCAGTGCAGTGCTTCCAACAGTCCGCATCAGCCTTGATTAGTGGACTCAAGCCTGGAGAGGGAATTTGAACCTAGAACATTCTGACGCAAAGGCAAAGGGCTACCAACTGAGCCACAGCTAGCACACACGAATGCACAGATTGGAGAGGTTTTGATACACAAATATATATGCAGCTAGAGATGATAAATGGAAAGATTGAAGTGAAGAAAGGATTCAGATGAAAGGTCACAGACCTGAAACATTAACTTTGATTTTCTCTCCACAGATGCTGCAAGACCTGCCGAGTATTTCCAGCATTTTCTGTTGTTGCTTCAGATTTATATTGCGTCCAGTGTTAACTCTTTATGTTTTCCTGGTTTTTTGTTGCACTAGATGGTCAGAGATTTTGAGATGTCAGCAACAACTTGCATTTATACAATGTGCCTTTAAACCTACTAAAACATCGCAGGGCACCTTCAAAGAAACAAAATCCAACACAATTTGACAAAAAACCACACAAGGTGATAATTGAGACAGGTGACCAACAAGTTTGATTAATGAGCTAAGTTTAAGGGGCATCTTAAAGGAGGAGAAAGGTATGGAGATGGAGAGTTTTAGGGATTGAATTCCACAGTTTAGAGTCTTGGCAGCGGACGGCACCCCGGCCAATTTTGGAATATTTAAAATCTGGAGTTCTCAGCAGAGCAGGGTGGAGGAGCTGAGATATCATGGAGGTTTGTGGAGGTTTGTAGGGCTGGATGGGGGGTTATAGAGATAGTGAGGTAGCCTTTGTATATCATCAAATTGAATATTTAATGACCAGATTTAAGCTGGAAAACAAAAGAGACAAATTATTGATCTGATAAGGAAATTGTGGAGTTTACAATTAAAACATAGTCATAATACACAGTGCTTTCGATAGAAAATAGACTTGGGGGGGGGAGTACTAAATAGACAAGTAAATTTATGTTAAAGGGGGAGTTTTGTCTCAAAAGGAATACTGAATAGAGAACTTTGTCTTTTCAAAGCTATGTTATAGTAATTATTATCGCAGATTCCTGAAGTATCTGCAGAACATTACTTCTTCCATCATTGTCACCTTTGTTTTAAATGGCTTAAGCCCTTAATGAGCAGAGAAATTGCAATACCATGTACCAAACAGCAGTACCCCTGTCTGTCACTGACGGCGATATCAATGCTCATAATTCAGTTCATTAGGAAGTACAATATCACCCTCTGTTGGCCAGTGTATACGGACTGAGAAATGAACTCCTGTTGCAGAATGTGTCTCTTACAGAAAGAGTGAACATGAATTTATTTATACGGTGTCTTTAGAACGTCATGTAAAATCTCAAAGTGTTTTACAGCCAATGAAGTACTTTTGAAGTGTTGTTGTTATTCCAACCCGCTCCTGGCTGGTCTCCCACATTTTCCCCTCTGCACACTTGAGGCCATCCAAATCTCTGCTGCCCGTGTGTATACTCGAGCAAGTCCCATTCCCCTATCACCCCAGTGCTCACTGACCTACACTGGCTTCCAGTCCAGCAGCACCTTGATTTTAAAATTCTCATCCTTGCTTTCAAATCCCTCCATGACCTCTCTCTTCTCCTCCAGCCCACAACCCTGCCCTCCTCTAACCCCTGGCCTCTTGTGCATCCCCGATTGTAATTGGTCCACCACTGGTGATCGTGCTTTCATGTGCCTAGATTCTAAGCTCTGGTGTTCCCTCCCTAAACCTCACTACCTCTCTACCTCATTTACCTCCTTTCAGACACTCCGTAAACCCTACTTCTTTGACCAAGCTTTGGTTACCTGACCTAATATCCCCTTAAGTGGCTCAGAGTCATATTTTGTTTTCTAAATGCGCCTGTGAAGTGACTTGGGATGTTGTAATACATTAAAAGCACCATATAAATGTAAGTTGTTGTTGCAATGGAGGAAACACAGCAAGCAGTTTGTGCACAGCAAGATCCCAAAAGCAGCCTTGTTGCAAATGACCAGATAGTCTGCTTTAGTGATGTTGGTTCAGGTATAACTATTGACTTGAAAACTGGGGAGGACCTCTCTGCAGAATAATGTCCCAGGATATTCCACAGCCACATGAAAGGGGCAGTCAGGGCCTTATTTGAACATCTCATCCAAAAACAGCAGTGACTCCAACAGCACAACACTCAGAGGATCAGCTTAGATTTTGTATTCAAGTCTCTGGAGTCAGACCTGAACTGACAACCTTCTGACCTAGAAGTAATAGTGCTGTTGAATTAACCAGAGCTAACTTCAAAAGCCACTGGCTGCTATCATTTTAATGGCTGTTTGCTTTGATTACAAACGCTTCCACTCTATCCTATTGAGGGGAGATGGTGGTGTTGTGGTAATTTCATTAGATTAGAGGCCCGGGGTAATTCTCTGGAGACATCCTGCCATGCTAACTGGTGGAATTTATATTCAATTCATAAACCTGGAATTAAAAGCTAGTCTCAGTAATGGTGACCATGACAATTATCATTGTAAAAGCCTACCTGATTCACTAATGCCCTTTAGGGAAGGAAATCTGGCCAACAGTGTGACTCCAGACCTACAGTAACGTGGTTGACTCTGAAATGGAATAGAAAGCCATTCAGGACATGGGCAACAGTGTGCCCACAAACCATGCAAGAATAAAGGGAAAAAAAACTCCCAGTGGCTTACTGGGCATATGTGTCTTCCTGTGGTGGTACCACTGGGCTGTGCAGAACAGCTTTGACTCCTGCTGTGCTCTGAGGTGGCTGGCCTCATCCAGGGCAGCAGTGTAAAGTGCCAGAATTGGCTTCAGTCTTCTCTTGACATTGCAGATGAGTGTCAGACAGGGTCCCTGCCCTTGGTTGCGACTCCATAACTCTTGCTCCAGAACCTGTCCATTTCAAGATGTGAGCATGAGATAAGAACAGGCTTGCATGTGGCTGCGATTCCCACTGTTGGCTTCTGAGATACTTTAATTTCTGCACCATTGATAGCCGTGCCTTCTGCAGTTAGAAAGTCCATCTCTCTACCTCTCACACTCCCACCCTCCCACCCTCCCACCCTTTCGCGTGCTCCTTAAAGCCAACACGTTAAGCAAGCTCCTGTCCTTATGTGCCTCAGTGTCAAAATTTGTTCAGGTACATGGGAACAGGAGGAAGCTATTTAGATCCTCAGGTCTGTATGTTCATTGATATTTCTAACATTTTAAAATTGAACAAAGACCTTTAAAATGGATGAAACTATGTCAGTATGTAACTCCTGAACCAAACAAGCCACTTGGCAGTTCTAAGAAAACTCACACCTTGTTATCTCTGAGGAGCCACCAATGACCCCCTGTTCAGCCCAACTTCAAAGAGAGCTGTACAAAGGCCATCTGCATTTAATCACCCAGGCTGGCTAAGAAAAATGCCTTCAAACTTCCTTTCAACCCCTAATAGCTGAGACATTTAACAGCCTTTGGGATCCAGATGATGGATTGTCTTTGTTAAAGATCTTTTGGAGAGGTGGGAGTCATGTGACTTGGGCCACTGGCTTGAGGAACAAGTAATATTGCCTGGCTGAACTGCATAGCTCAGTCTGCTGTTTTCCATCTAATAGCAGCATCACAGACAAGGAACTCTTCCCAGGTGGAATACCTGGCCCCCATCTATGCTGCTTCTGCTGGAAAGTCACCTACATGACTGATTCTGCGTCCTGTCTCACCGCATGAAGTCAAAACCACCAGGCAAGTGAATTATCCAAAATCGCTTGTCAGCCCTCCAACCTCCGTAAAGGAATATCTAATTGGACTTTGATTCCCGACTCTGGAACCCTTATGAAAAACATTTTTTTTCCTCTATGGTCACCCTCCTTTTGCATTTTGAATGTGTGCAATAAACTAACTCTTTTTTAGTTCATCCTATCTCGGGTTTGCTGTGAGGTTATTAATGGAAAATTCAGTCACACAGAAGCTGAGATTTGGGGATATGCGACCACTTATAAAGCAGTAAACAAATCACAACAAATCAAACCCCCCCCCCACCTCCCCAACCTCCTGTCCGTAACAGAAATTGGGTGCTCAAATCCGGGATCGCCCATTGAACTTGACCAGAGTTCAAGTAAGACACAAGCCAGGGCTAATACAAAAGAACCAATTGGAAACCAAAAGGAAAAACATGGTGGCTGGGATGAATTTTAAAATAATTAAATTACCAAGCAAATTCCTTTTCCCTAACACTGAAAAAAATGGCAACTTTTGATGTCCAGATGTGGATTAAGCAAGGAGACCTAAATGGTGAAACATTAGCATCCCATAGCGCAGAGCAACTGAAAGCTATAGCTAGGGAGGTACAGTTAAAGTTACCCACTAAAATGAATTGAAGTGAACTGATCCAGTTGTTGGTAAAACATTTGGATCTCACATATCCGATAGAACAAGTGAATGAGGGGCTCCACCATGACCCCGAATTTCCTTCCCTAAGCAAATCTGAGCTGGAAAAACTCAGAATGCAACTAGAATTTAAGGACAGGGAAAGAGAGAGTTAAAGGGAAGTTCAGGAGAGAGAAAGAGAGAGAGAGAGAGAGAGCAAGGGAACAGGAAAGGGAAATTCTAGCTTCGAAAATTGGAAATGGAGTTGGCAGCTCAAAGAGAGAGAGAGAGAGAGACCAGGCAGCTGGAAGCTGCAAGAGAGAATCTCTCTCTACCCGATAGCACTCCTGATCTCCCTAAACCAGACCCACTCTCTGGGGCCCTCAGGTATGTTAGATTCATTCCCAAATTCAAAGAGAGTGATGTGGAGTCATTTTTTTGCCACCTTTGAGAAAGTACCAGAGCAGCTAAAATGGCCAGTGGGCATCTGGACCTTCTTAATTCAAGGGCAGCTGTCAGGGAGAGCCCAAGAGGTCTAGTCCATGCCGACTCTGATGTGTCCATGAATTATGAGCCGACCAAGGCTGCCACCCTAAGTGACTATGAGTTAGTCCCGGAGGTTATTGCCAGCAATTCTGAAATGCTCACAAGGAGACCCCACAAAACTACCTTGAGTTTGAACTACTGAAGCAAATCGCGTTTGATCGATGGGTAAGGTCCCTAAAGATCCCACGCATCTATCAGGGATTGTGGGAATCGATATTGTTCGAGGAATTTACAAACCAGCTTACCCTTCAGCCTGAAGGTGCACTTGGAGGTGCAGAGAATCCTCACGGCCAGGATGCAGCCGTCAACGCAAACAGCCATGATCTCACCCATCAACCTGGAAACTCAGGCAGTTCCCTTCCGGAGTTTTGTCTTTTCAGGAACCTACCTATCTGTCGCAAAATGTGAGCAAGACCCTTGTACCGCTCTGGGGAATGGAGGCCACTCAGTCCTCAATGTCGGAGGGAAACCTAAACCTACCAACCCCTCCACCCCACCACCACCACCACCACCGCCCCTCTGAGTGCTCCCTAAAGGCTAAAGCCCTGGCCAGAGGAGTGGGAGGAGGATCTGTGTTTGGCCCCCTCCACAGGGTCCAGATAGAGTGTGACCTTGCTTCAGGCCCTGTCACGATAGGAATTGTCCCTGAACTACCAGTAGCAGGAACCGATTTCCTCCTCAGAAATGATCTGGCGGGCATCAAAGTGGTGGCCAGTGAAAGAAAATAAGCCAATGCCAACCAGCAGGAATCTGCAGGAGCGCAGAGAGCTGGGGGAGGACCTGAGGCCCAAAAGGGTGAAATAAAACCCACAGCCATTCAGCGAGAGCTGCTTGAGTGTAACAATGCCAAGTTAGAGTTGAAAGAGGTCCAGGAAGGGGCAATAGAATCTAAAAGAGACTCACAGAACAGCCCAGAATTGAACAGGGACCTGATACCTTGCAGAGCAGGGAAAGGGGTAGTGTGTGGAATCGTCCCAGATTCACACTTCCCCAAGCAAGCACTAGCCCCACAGCTCTTGAGGAGCCACCCCTGTCTTATGGCTGGTCCGGTAGGTAGAGACCAGCCCCAAAGTCCTCCGAAAAGTGATGTGGTGCTGCCTGTGAAGCCTGGTGCTGATGACCGTGAGTGCTGCCTGAAGCAAGGCAGGCAAAGAAACCTCGAAGTCCCAAGCAAAGTGCAGCCCTCCATGTACACATCGCTGATGTACAGTTGTGAAACATGTCGGAGCAGAATCATGCTGAACCACGCAGATGACCCAGCATGGGGGCTGATTCCAGCAAGCAGGGCTTATTATGATATACAATGAGGTTCCCAGTGTCTGACGGTGGGAGATGTGGTCCACCAGAGACAGGTAGAGCAGACAATTGCAAACTGGTTTCATAATGTCGTGAAAGCGATTTTTGGCCCTCTCACCACGCTGTCTGCTTATGCTGCCAAACACGCCCGATGCCAGTGGGCACGGAAAATTCCACCCAGTGAGGGAGATACCCCACGTAGTCGAAAAGCCGGAAGGAAGGCAAGTTATTAAACCAGCAAAGACCAAGGTTAAGGAATTGCCTGAAGTATGGCGGACGGAAACCTTCTTTCTGAATTTAAATAGGGACAAAGGGAGCCCCCCAACCGATGAACAGATAGGGAGTGAGGTGTCACCCCCATTTGAAAGGCCATAAGGGAGTGTAGCCAGAGCTTCACCTCCACTTCAGGGGAGTGGTGTTCCAGGGCAAAGGGGTGAGTTAGGACGGCACCTACTCCCAATCCAAAGGCACCAACTCAGAAGCTACTGATTGGTCTAGCCAGCAGCTTTATGGAGAATTTAAGTGGGAACCAGGAATATTCCCAAACTGGCCCAGAAAGTGTGAGGGTGATGCCTCGCTTAGCTGAAAAGCCACAGGGAGATATAGCGAGAACTGACCCTTCACCAGAGGGCAGTAATGTTCCAAAATACATGGAGCCTACCATCAAACTGACCAGCAGAGAGATTCCAGCCAGGCTGGATCCCATATCCACCCTTAGTGCAGAATCAGGAGGCAACCAGACAGGTTTAACCCACCAGGCAACAGCACTGCAGGCCTAACCGGTATGGAGGCAGGAGAGGACCCTTACAGGAGGCAGTATTCCTATCATCCGGGTCCATAAAGTCTGGCCCAAGCTCAGGTGTAGATTGCCAGCCTGTTGCCTTGTCAACCCATAACACCACGCAACAGGAACTGGAACCCCAAGAAGTGCCAACGCCAAGACAGACACTAAACTGGAACTCCCAAAAAAGACCAAAGTCCCTTTAAAACCCTCCAATCTCCTGTCAACCAGCCTAACCACCGTCCCTCTGCCTTATATTTACACAGTTGCAACTTAATAAACAACTTCAAGATCACTTATGACCGCAACCCCCTCTTTGGTTAACCTGTGACTCCTGATTAACTCAAACCTTATAATGGAGTGTGCGGCGTGGAGAGTCTTAAACAGGTGTTGATCTTTCCCTGTCTGACAATGGCCTTGTGTGTACAGGTAACCTTCAAAAAGAACCACCTGACTTGAACATTTACCTATACGGCAACACATCTTGAGGCACAGATTGTAAAAGGCCTGTTGCTCATTGTCAACAGGCTTTGTTTCATTTCAAGTCCCTCAGCACAAGAGGTAGGAAACCATCTGATGGTGGTTTCCTTCCTCCGCGCTGGTCAGGAATATAAAAAAAAAGGAAGTTACAAATTGTCTCTGACAAAACTGATTATAAAAATAGGAATGGCCTGTTGACTAAATGCAGGATCTAGCATGACACAGTCATGCAGAATGCCTCCATACGTTACAACACACTCCACAAACTTGTGGTTGCGAAAAATGCCATCTGTGTGCAAGTCTTCCTTTGTCCACCACCATAACAATGTCAAATTCACCCTGCCTCAGCTCATCTTCTGCTGCAGTTACTTTGAGGCATAACTCCTGGCCGGCCTCCCATCTTCTGGCCTCTATAAATTTGAGCTCGCCCAAAACTCTGCTGCCCGTATCCTTTCTCACACCAAGTCTCATTCAGCTTTCACCTCTATGTTCACGGACCTACTGTTACCGACAGGAGGGGGGATAATTCAAACCGCCCTGATTTCTCCTCTCGCCACCCATCTGTAAACCGAAAGGTGTTTTGATTTGTAATCCCCTTTATAAATGGTGGCGTATTTCCCAACCCTTCAGTTTTGGTGTGATCCAATTTTTCGTAATAACCCCACAGCAAACTCAAAATAAGACAAACTCAAAGGGTTAGTTTATTTGCACACACTCAAACACAGGAGAGAATAGTAGCATTGCCTTCTTTTCACTCTGAGAAAAAGGGGGATATAGAAAAGGAAGATTTACAGGGAAAAGACCACAGAGCAAAAAAATATTGTTTCACATGAGTCCAGAGTCAAAGTCCAATGAGATATTCCTTCACAGGGGTTGGCAGGTAGAAAACTGATGCTGTATAATTCAATAGAGTTGACTTCCACCATGAAATAGGCATGAAGACGTGAATCGGCCTTGTAGGTGATGGAATAGAAATTCCAGCAGGGCCAATATAGATGGGGCCAGGCATTCAAACCTAAGCAGAGCTCCTTTTCTGTTCTGCTGCTGCTTGGAGATGGTCAAACGGCAGACTGAGCTTTCAGTTCCACAGGCCAATATTACTGGTTCCACAAGTGGCATCCATGTCACATGACTCCCACCTCTTCACAATGTCTTTGACAAAGGATGTGTAACCCTTTGTCTGGGCCCCTGAGATTGTTAAATGTTGAATATTAAGGCTTGAAAGGAAGTTTGTGAGATCCTTTTACCTAGAAGACAAATAGACCCTGGTTGGCTGGGCTTGGATTATGAAATGCAGATGGCCTTTCTATGGTTCTCTTTGAATCTGGTCTTTGCAGCCCACAGGGGCCGTTAGCGCCTCTTCAGAGATAACGAAGCACAAGTTTCTGCGATGCTGCCATGGTTGCTCCTCTTATTCAGGGTCACAGACAGGCATAGCTTTAGTCATTTTTTAAATTTAGAAATTAGCCATGAGGATATATATATATAAAAATATATATATTATAAAAATATAAATAATAAGTGTGAGGTCTTAGTCCCTCGACACCTACATTGACTCCCTGTCCAGCAATACTTCAATCCTTGTTTATAAATCCATCCATGAACTTGCCCCTCCCTGTCCCTGTGACCTCATCCAGCCCTGCTGCTCTCTGAGATATTTCTGCTCCTCCAGTTGGCAGCTGTGGCTTCAATTGCCTGGGCCTAAGCTCTGGAACTCCCGCCTTAAACATCTTCGCCTCTCTACCTCTCTCCTCCCTAACCCCCCACCCCACCGCACCCCACCTCCTCCCCTTAAGATGCTCTTGAAAATCACCTCTTTGGCTAAGCTTTTGGTTATCTGTGCTAGTATCTCCTTCGCAGACTAGGTATCAAATTTTGCTTGATAGTTGCTCGCATGAAAATCAACTCAGGATATTTTATTATATTAAAGGTGCTATGTAAATGCAGGCTTTTGTTATAGTGTAGATTTTGGGTCTGGCCAGTGTCACCAACTCTGATTAAATGGATGTTTCATCACATGACCACTTTCAACCAATCTGCTGCCACTTTCCCCTATCTTCTCCTCCTATTGGTTGCCAGATGTCTCCACCCTCATGACACCCCGCTTTACACAATAAATTGGAAAGCAAACATCCGATTGGATGCTTCTTGATTGTTGAGCTATTTGTCCATCTCCACTGTTGTTATAACTAATGAAGAAAAGTGCTCAAACAACCACGATCCCTGAAAGGGTAGTGACTGCAGATTCAGTAGCAACTTTCAAAATGAATTCGGACATTGCTGAGAAAAGAGACATGTCGAATCTTTTCACCTTGCACTCATCAGGACACTTTGCAAGAATGCCAATATAAGGGGAAAACAACAATTCATACTGGTATTCTTGCAAAGTGCCCTGATGAGTGCAAGACAAGAATTGGATAAATACCTCAAAAGGAAAAATAAACATCAGAGCTATAGGGAGAAAGCAGGACTCCTCAGAGAGTTCATTTAAAGAGCTAGCACAGGCATGGTAGGTAGAATGGCTGGAAATATGTGCTATAACTTCTAACATTCAATGGGGTTTTTTTGCATATGCATAAACATTGTGGATATATCACTTCCTTATAAAGTAAACCACAATTCCAAAAAGAACCAAGAGCTTGGCACAAGGAATTAACACCAGAGAAAAAATAGCATACGCCGGTATCTTCTTGGGAGTCATCCCACTGGAACCATTGTGATTTCCTACATTACTATCTTCAATGCCTGATCCCGACCCGGAATCATCGAAGTGTGATTTGAAATCAGAATCATCGATAGGTGGTCCAGAATTTGTATCTTCAAGCAGCGTGCCCCAAAAACAGATTCCTCCTACAAGTTAAGGATTTTTTGGAGGGGGTGGGGGGTGGGGGGGGGTGGTGGAAGGAACAGATTACACATCAATATAAAAGCAAAATACTGCGGATGCTGGAAATCTTAAACAAAAACAAAAATTGCTGGAAAAACTCAGCAGGCCTGATAGCATCTGTGGAGAGGAAGAAAGAGTTAACGTTTCAAGTCCGTATGACTCTTCGTCACTTCTGATGATGCTCTGCAGATGCTGTCAGACCTGCTAAGAGTGTGTTTCAGTCTAAGAATCACACAGGATGGGGATTTTTCACTTCAGAACCCATACTGGGAAACCTCCACAGCCCCCAAACTATGACCCTCCTGCAACTAATTTCAATGGTCAAAAGAAAATCATGGAATACCGGTGCGGGGTTTCCACAGTTGCACGTCCTGTGCATGCCTGGGAAATAGATCACCGTTCCTTCACTGTCGTTGACTCAAAATCCTGGAGCTCCCTCCCTAACAGCACTGTGGGTGTACCTACACCACATGGGCTGCAGCGGTTCAAGAAGGCAGCTCACCACCACCTTCTCAAGGGGCAATTAGGGATGGTCAATAAACATTAGCCCAGCTGGCGACAGCCATACCCCATCAAATAATAAGAAAAACAGTGCCAGGAGTCCCGAAAGTGGAAAACCCCTTCGTCAAACATGCAGCAATTAAACATTTTTATACTCACTCTCACCTCAGTGCAATTTTTTTTGAACAGAAAATTCACTTACCCGAAATGAACAGAAAGAAAATTGGTGCCAAATGGATGCTGACAATACTGGCCATATTTGCCGACTACAGTTTCGTCTGGAGCTTGTTGCTATCTGGGTTAGTTAATTTGCCTTTAAAACAATGAATTCCAGTTCCTCTTCGTCATCTGCACATATATGATTTAGCAAAAGGAGGCAGAAGTTTGGGTGCGGAAATTGCACACTAAGTGACCACATTGTCATTGTAATGAGAATGGTAACACTTCCTGCTAGCAAGCGGAGACTATGATGTAGTGATAATGGCACTGGGCTAGTAATCTACAAGCCCAGGCTAATGCTTTGGGGGACATGGGTTCAATCTCACCACAGCAGCTGATTAGAATTTAGCTCAATGAATAAACCTAGGTGATAGAATTATCATCAGTTGTTGTAAAAACCCATCTGCCTTTAGGGAAGGGAACCTGACCCACATGTGACTCCTGACCCACAGCAATACGGTTGACTTTTAAATAGCTGGGAAAAGCACTCAGGACAATTAGGGATGGGCAACAAATGCTGACCTTGCCAGCAACACCCACATCCCATGAAAGAATAGAGGAAGCAAGTAGTGACGAAAGCTGAGCACCATTGCTGGGTCAGTTTTTCCACTGCAATCATTGGCAATTTGGTGACATTTAAAATTAACCGAGGGGTGGGACCATTTCCAGGTCCCACTGGCTGTCAGGGCACCCGCCTGGGAGATAGTCCTAAGGGCGGCCAGGTAATAGGCTGGAAATAAGAACAGAAAATGCTGGACAAACTCAGCAGGTCTGGCAGCATCTGTGGAGAGGGAAACAGAGTTAACATTTCGAGCCAGAATATGAGTCTTCTTCAGAGCAGGGTAGGCCAGACCCTGGCTTCCAGAGACTGAGATCTGCACTGCTGCCACAGGCCTGGGATCATGAGGCCACTTCCATCTGGAGGCAGCCTCTGAAGCGGTTAGACTTTTAGAAAAATAAACCCCTTTTCAGGATGATCTCTGGCCGCAGTTGTCTCCCACTATTCAATGTGGCTCTGGTCTGCTGGGGGGTGGTTGGGGAGGGAGTGAGAAAGTGAGAACTCAGGGGCAAACCCTGGACAGTCACAGGGAAGCCACCTCCAGACACCTGTCTGGTCTGGTCCTCAGTACTATTTGTGGCTTTCCTCCAAGTCCTGCCTTCAAGCCTACCTGCTGCTGAATCTCCCTAATCTCTTTACTTCATCCTCTTTCCTAACCCAAATTAATTTTATTAATTATTTGGTCTTGACTAGGCCAGCATTTACTGACCATCCCTAATTGCCCCTTGAGAAGGTGGTGGTGAGTTACAGGGATATGGCAAGCTGCTGTGGCTTTTTCAGAGAGTCAATACAGATTCGATGGGCTGAATGGCCTCCTTCTGCACTGAAAGGATTCTGCAACGCTGTTTGACTTTGGCACTGCAGCGATCACGGAGTGGAGGTCAACATAGAACTAAGCCTTGAACTCATCAGGGTTGATCATAGTCAAGGTGTCTGTACTGATGAGGGTTGCTTGCCAGCTGCTGTAACAGGGGAGTTTAAGCACCACCAGATGGTCATCAACATCCTTGGGAAGGCAAGTCAAATTACCAATGGGATGGTTCATAACAGGAAAGCCGGCAGCAGCATCACCCCATTCCCCACTTTCACAGTCACTCCACCCACACTTTGAACTGACCATCCTCAGGTAGATGAACCCCATTGAGGGCAGAGGTCTGGACATTGTAGCTAGCCAGCCTCTAGTAACAAGAGCAGCTCTTCTGTCAGGTCTGTCAGCTGTTGTGTTGTTCACGTCTGTGTGCCAATGGTGACTTGCTTTGTTAAGATCAGCTTACAGCAGTGTTGGTGGAACCCCTTCCCAGCTGCTGACTGCAGACCAGTGTAGGTGAAGCAGATGATGTTTAGGGCATCTTTTCTAGCCCCTTCCTTAGTCTAGGGAGTTGAGCAATGTTGCCCTGAAAAGGGCTACTCTGGGTGCAGGGTGAAGGGGATGGGGGGGTGCATGGGGCAGCCAACTTCTACTTCTGCTTCTTTCTAGTGCAGGTTCACAGATAGAGATCCCAGTGTATCTACAGCTGCTGCTACATCATTGCTTGCTCTTGGCCATGGAGCAGAAGAACAATGCAAAGCTGGCATAGCCTTGGCTGCCATGTTTCTCCAGCTCACGCTTCAACTCAATGAACCTGAGCTGAAGAAACTAAGGCTGTAGCTGAGGTTAGAAACCAAAACTTCAGGGATGACTGGAACTGAGTGAAATCATTTAAAAGGACACAGAGCCATCCGAGCTCAGATGACGAGTCCAGTGGTGCAGTACAAGCAGGCTGAAGAAGGCAGAGGCTAGATCCAAAAGCTAAGAATAGGCAAATGCACAGTTGCTGCAGCTGCTTCTGTTATCTTCTGTTATACTTTTAACTTATCTTACTTTATTTGCATGCACCAATGATCAATGTCTACATTTTTTAACCTTGTTACAAGACCCAATCATTTACACACATAATTAGTTTGTTGATCCTATTATCTTCGATGTGTACATGTTGTAACTTTGTTACAGGACCCAATCATTTGCACACACAATTAGTTTTTTAGTTCTGTCCTACTATCTTCGAGACATTTGTACATGGTTATATTATCCACTCCTATTCAATGTATACACAGGGTCTCTTATGTCTTATCTTGACTCTTATCTGGTCTAGACAATGACTTGTGGTTTATCAAAAGCTACTTCTTTCTACCAGCTGCTCCTGAAGATAACATTGGTGGATCTATGCCAGCCATGCTGTCATAAGCAGAGTTGCAGAGTTTCCGCAGATGTGTGCCATTTTTGGTGAAGGCCATGCCTGTGGAACTCTGGTTGGTTGTGCGCTGCTAAGGATCAGATTAAATCCTTGGAGAGGAGGAGCTGAAATTCTTTATGAGAAACACAGAGTTTTGAAGAACTGTTGACTAAGACTTGAAAGTGAGCTCAAGCACCCTCCAATCCTGCAGCGACCACACAAGACTCAAGCTTCTTTCACCGGTTTTATTCAAGCATGCAGTGGAGGCTGTCCCCATACAAGATGGGTACAAGCTCCCCAAATGGTTACATTTTCTTGCAGTTGTACTTTTCCCTTATCTTACTCTATTTGCATGCACCAGTGATCAATGTCTACACGTTTTAACCTCATTACAAGACCCAATTGTTTACACACACAATTAGTTTGTTTGTTAGTTCTATCCTATTATCATCAAGACACCCGTACATGATTATATTATCCACTCCTATTCAATGTATACACAGGGACCTTGACTCTTATCTGGTCAAGGCTATGACTTGTGGTTTATCAAAAGCTACCTCTTTGTCTATTGTATTTGGTTTTTAACCCTTTCACCTCCCCCTTCAGATTGTTGCCACATATGCTGAATGGACTGCTGAGCCAATTTGTAAGATCTGTCATAATTGTATCTGCCATCTAATGTGTAAATTATAGTTTATAATCAACTACAATTTGTTTGTTAATTCCTGTTTAACTTTTATTGATTCTTGGTTTAAGAATATTGGATTTTACATAAGATAGTATTTATAATGTGTGTAAAAAGTGGATTTTTGGCTTGGAACTGTCAAGTTCATTGGAGCTGTCAATCAGTCAAGGGAACTGTCAAGGGGACTGTCAAAACTCATTGGAACTATCAAGCTGTCAAGGTGTTTAACTCTCCGGGCCTTAATTAAAATAAACAATCTGTAGGTTAAAAAAAGTGCTTGCTATTTCACTCTGTCTGTTGACATAAGCCTGATGGTTGTCATTATAAGATTTGTGCTGCATGACTGATTTCACAACCTTTCATTATCACAGTGGGGTGCCTGCCTGTTCACAGATTGATTGACAGTTCTAAATTCTGGACAGTTATAAAGTCTTTGATGTGAAGCTGTGAATACAAATGCTTGTTATTGGAATTAGATGTTTTAGAGAATGTAAATGTTAATTGTTAAGACATCAATGGATATTTAAAACTACATTTCCTCTCAGCATGGATATTGGGTGAGTTGGCACAGAGGGTGGGTTTTGTGATGCAAGGAATGTTCCTAACTCCATGCTCCTGACCCAGAGGACTTTTGAGGAGCCTCAACCTGGTTGAAACATATAAAAGAACACAAAACCAGCTTGATAGTTCCAATGAGCTTTGACAGTCCTCTTGACAGTTCCCTTGACTGATTGACAGCTCCAATGAGCTTGGCAGTTCCAGTGAGTTTATCCACAATTTACACACATGCATATTTATTTTTTAACAATCCCAAGGGTCACTAGCCCTCTCCCAAACGGAACCTTACCTCTCCCTGAAATGCAGCAAGTTCTCATCATTGTAAACATTTTGACAAATGCTTATTATGTACTAAATCAGTAACCCTTTTCATATTTTACAATTACATGTCATGTTTATAACATTAAAAGGGCTTAACCCAAAAGAAAAGCAAATAAAGCTAACAATTAGAATTAGAAGAATTCCAGTATCATGGTAATATCATAACTCAGGGCCTGTTTCCTCGGCCACAGCCTTTAAAAAAAACAACTCTAGGCAGAGCATCGTCAATTACATTATTTTTCTTGGCACCATGTTCAGCTTTTAGGATGAAGGATTGCAGCATCATACTCCAGGAGCATCCTAATCCAGCAAGACAACTGAAGATCCTTCATGTGGAACTTTTCCAGAGGTGCCAGTGGATTATGTTGTGTAAATTAATGCCTCCTCTTGATTATTCAAAGTGATTCCAGTGGTGCAGCACAGGCAAGCTAAAGAAGGCAGAGGCCAAATCCATGAGCCCAGATCCCTCCATGTCAATCAATACCCTCTAACAGCACCCCATGGCCCCTCATACCAACCTATGTTCCTCCACCCACCCTATGGCCCCTCCTCACCCCATGTCAATTTACTGCCAACATATTCTACTACATGTCGCCACCTTTGACCTCTGTCAAAAATGCAAATACTCCTCAACTCTGCTCATAATGGTCCGGATGGTGTAGATCCATTAATGCTATCTTCACATGACACAAACAGCTGAAGCAACTGTGTATTTGCCAATATTCCCAGCTCCTGGACCTGGCCTCTATCTTCTTTAGCCTGCCTGTGGTGCACCACTGGGATCATCAACTGAGCTTGAGTGGCTTTGTGTTCTTTTATATGTTTCAACCAGTTTGAGGATCCTCAAAAGTCCTCCGGGTCAGGAACATGGAGTTGGGAACATCCCCAGCTCTACAAAGCCAACTTGGCAGGAAATGCCCCTGGTGATCCGAAGTTCATTCTGGGGTGGAGTGGGAGGCAGGCAATAACAGGAACCATGGCCGCTGCCTCCAGAAACAGTTCAGAGGCAGCATGGGGTAGCTGAGTGTGGAAGTGGGCTGGGTGAAAGGCCGGCCACAGTGATCTAGTCCTTTGACCCATCTCCAAAAAAAAACACCCATTTATCCCTCAACCTTCACACAGTCCCCAAACCATGCCATCTCATGGCCTTACCCAAACCGCCCATGGACCCTCATACCCTCCACGTCAACCAATGTCCTCTACCAACACCCCATGGCCTCTCATGCCAACCTATGCTTCTCCACCAACCCCATGTCAATTTAGTGTCAACCCATGCCACCACATGCCCTTACCTTTGACCTCTGCCCTTACACCCTCCGTGCCCATGGAGCTTGGGTTGGTTGTGAGCTGCTGTCGGCCAAATCCTGGAAGAAGAGGATTGGAAAGTAAGGAGGACAAAAGTTTTGAAGGACTTTGTGATTGAGATTGATGACATACATGCTGAGCAAGCTGCCGAGCCAATTCATAAGTTCTGTCTGAGTTATATCTGCTGTTTAATGTGTAAGTTATAGTTTATAATCAACCACAATTTGCCTCTTAATTCGTGTTTAACTTATGTTGATTCTGGATGTTAAGATTATAAGAGGTTGTTTAAAATAGCGTTGTGTTTGCTTTTTTGATTCTTGTATAGTAACAATTCTTCTGTTTCAAACAGTGGAATCTTGTGGCTTCATTTTTTCAGTAAATAACTGGGAGTTTGGATTTCTTCTTTCGTTCAATAAGCTGTTGCTGGTCTCTACTGAGATCATAACATTTTCAACATACCCTCCCATTCTGTCCTCCGCAATCCCACCCCCCCCCCCCCCCCCCCCCCCCCCCCCCCACGTGTATTGATCTAACTTCCCCTTAAACCTCAAGATTCACCTAGTTATTTATTGTTCAGTTCAGATTGACCACCAAATCCAAAATTACCAAGTTTCCAGGTACTGGAATTTGTTCTTCTTGAGTGGATTGCAGGCTCAATCACCTATAACGAATGAACTTACTTTTTTGGTTTAATCATGAACAGTAACCCACAAAACGCAGACGCTACACAAAGCCTATGGGACTTGGGCTGAGTCTTAGATTTTGGCTCTTGTTTGGGCCGGGGGCGTAGGGCGATGTTGAAACTCCTCCCAGGGAGTGTAACTATTTGCGAGCTGTGTACTGCCAAAGCGGAGAGGTGTGATGGTGACTTCTACCCCCACACCCAAGTATCCAAATTCAATGAGTGGAGACGGACAACATTTATCATCATTTTTCTTCATATAATTTAGAGAAGGGGGGGGGGGGGGAGAATAGGTCATTGCAAATTAACTCCGAGATAGCAAGCAGGGGTAACATTAACCTTTTTGGGGGAGGAAAGAGTGTTACATATCCGCGGTCATCTACACTGTAAAAATCAGCAGCTCTTTTTTTCCCGCTTGGTGGTCACCAAGGTCAATGTGGAATGAAGTGACAAGCCCGTCTTGGATGTCGGTCAAGTGGCTCTGAAAAGAGCCTTTTTGTGTGTGTGTGTGTGTGTGTGTGTTGAACGTGGCCTCTTCCCCAAGGCGGCTGGAGCGACCCGTGAACCTCATTTGCAACTGTTGTACTTGGTGACCGCCTTGGTCCCCTCGGAGACAGCGTGTTTGGCCAGGTCCCCCGGCAGCAGGAGGCGGACGGCGGTCTGGATCTCCTGGGAGCACAAGGTCTGCCGCTTGCTGTAGCGGACCAGGCGGGAAGCCTCGCAGGCGAGGCGCTCGAAGATGTCGCTGACGAACGAGTCCAGGATGCACATGGTCTTGGAGGAGATGCTCATCTCGGGGTGGATCTGCTTCAACACCCGGTGGACGTAGCGGCCGTAGCTCTCCTTCCGTTTCCGCTTCCTCTCGCCTCTGGCCCTTTTTCTGCCCACCACTTGCTTCGGCCCTTTCTTCGGGGCCATAACCCTTGGCCAGCGTCTCGGGCACAGACAAGGAGTTTTGCTCCCGAGCCAGTGCCCTGGACGCGCTATTTAAATGCTGGCTGTATGCAAATGAGGAATTGGCAACAGCCGCATTCCTATTGGCTGAGCGGGCAAGTATCCATTGTGATGTGGCAACAATTGATGCGAATTGACCAATCAGGGCCATGAACGGTCCTGTTACACTTTGGGATGAATTAAACAGCTGATGTCCGCCAAATTTCAGGGAGATCTGCACACCGGTGGGAAAACATTGAGAGAAGGAGTGCCCCCTGATTATCAAATAAAGACAGAAAATAGGGGGTGGGAACTCAGCAGGTTGGCAGCATCCATGTAGAGAGAAACAGAGTTCTGATGAAGTGATACATGTCACGAAGAGTCAACACGTTAACTGTTTCTATAACAAAAACAGAATAACCTGGACAAACTCAGCAGGTCCGGCAGCATCGGCAGAGAAGAAAAGAGTTGACGTTTCGAGTCCTCATGACCCTTCAACAGAACTAGGTGAATCCAAGGAAGGGGTGAAATATAAGCTGCTTTAAGGTGTGTCGGGGGTGGGGGTGTGGGGGGGTGTGTGGAGAGAAGTAGTGGGGGGAGGGGGTTGTTGTAGTGACAAACAAGCAGTGATAGGAGCAGATCATCAAAAGATGTCACAGACAAAGGAACAAAAGAACACAGAGGTGTTGAAGTTGGTGATATTATCTAAACGAAGCTAATTATGAATGGATGGTAGGGCACTCAAGGTATAGCTCTAGTGGGGGTGGGGGGGCATAAAAGATTTAAAAATAATGGAAATAGGTGGGAAGAGAAAAATCTATGCAAATTATTGGGAAAAAAAACAAAAGGAAGGGGGAAGAAACAGAAAGGGGGTGGGGATGGAGGAGGGAGCTCAAGACTTAAAGTTGTTGAATTCAATATTCAGTCCGGAAGGCTGTAAAGTGCCTAGTCGGAAGATGAGGTGCTGTTCCTCCAGTTTGCGTTGGGCTTCACTGGAACAATACAGCAGGCCAAGGACAGACATGTGGGCAAGAGAGCAGGGTGGAGTGTTAAAATGGCAAGCGACAGGGAGGTTTGGGTCATTCTTGCGGACAGACCGCAGGTGTTCTGCAAAGCAGTCGCCCAGTTTACGTTTGGTCTCTCCAATGTAGAGGAGACCGCATTGGGAGAAACGAATACAGTAGACTAAGTTGGAGGAAATGCAAGTGAAATGCTGATTCACTTGAAAGGAGTGTTTGGGCGCTTGGACGGTGAGGAGAGAGGAAATGAAGGGGCAGGTGTTACATCTTTTGCGTGGGCATGGGGAGGTGCCAAGCTGGGGGTTGAGGAGTAGGGGGTGATGGAGGAGTGGACCAGGTTGTCCCGGAGGGAATGATCCCTATGGAATGCTGACAGGGGAGGTGAAGGGAAGATGTGTTTGGTGGTGGCATCATGCTGGAGTTGGCGGAAATGGTGGAGGATGATCCTTTGAATGTGGAGGCTGGTGGGGTGATAAGTGAGGACAAGGGGGACCCTATCATGTTTCTGGGAGGGAGGAGAAGGCGTGAGGGTGGATGCGCGGGAGATGGGCCGGACACAGTTGAGGGCCCTGTCAACGACCGTGGGTGGAAAACCTTGGTTAAGGAAGAAGGAGGACATGTCAGAGGAACTGTTTTTGAAGGTAGCATCATTGGAACAGATGCGACGGAGGCGAAGGAACTGAGAGAATGGGATGGAGTCCTTACAGGAAGCGGGGTGTGAGGAGCTGTAGTCGAGGTAGCTGTGGGAGTCGGTAGGCTTATAATGGATATTGGTGGACAGTCTATCACCAGAGATTGAGACAGAGGTCAAGGAAGGGAAGGGAAGTGTCAGAGATGGACGACGTGAAAATGATGGAGGGGTGGAAATTAGAAGCAAAATTAATAAATTTTTCCAAGTCCTGACGAGAGCATGAAGCAGCACCGAAGTAATCATCAATGTACCAGAGAAAGAGTTGTGGAAGGGGGCCAGAGTAGGACTGGAACAAGGAATGTTCCACATATCCCAGAAAGAGACAGGCATAGCTGGGGCCCATGCAGGTACCCATAGCCACACCTTTTATTTGGAGGAAGTGAGAGGAGTTGAAGGAGAAATTGTTCAGTGTGAGAACAAGTTCAGCCAGACGGAGGAGAGTAGTGGTGGATGGGGATTGTTCGAGGAAGAAGCTAAGGGCCCTCAGACCATCCTGGTAGGGGATGGAGGTGTAGAGGGATTGAACGTCCATGGTGAAGAGGAGGTGGTTGGGGCCAGGGAACTGGAAATTGTTGATGTGATGTAAGGTGTCAGAGGAATCACAGATGTAGGTAGGAAAGGACTGGACGAGGGGAGAGAGAAGGGAGTCAAGATAACGAGAAATGAGTTCCGTGGGGCAGGAGCAAGCTGACACGATCGGTCTACCGGGACAGTTCTGTTTGTGGATTTTGGGTAGGAGGTACAAACGGGCCATCTGAAGTTGGGCGACTAACAGGTTGGAAGCTGTGGGAGGAAGATCTCCAGAGGAGATGAGGTCAGTGACAGTCCTGGAAACAATAGCTTGATGTTCAGTGGTGGGGTCATGGTCCAAGGAGAGGTAGGAGGAAGTGTCTGCGAGTTGACACCCAGCCTCTGCGAGGTAGAGGTTAGTGCGCCAGACAACAACAGCACCACCCTTGTCAGTGGGTTTGACGACAATGTCAGGGTTGGACCTGAGACAACGGAGTGCAGTAAGTTCAGAGAGAGAGAGATTGGAATGGTTGAGAGGAGCAGAGAAATTGAGACGACTAATGTCGCGCCGACAGTTCTCAATGAAAAGATCAAGAGAAGGTAAGAATCCAGAGTCCAAGGGCCCAAACACTCCTTTCAAGTGAAGCAGCATTTCACTTGCATTTCCCCCAACTTAGTCTACTGTATTCGTTGCTCCAAATGCGGTCTCCGCTACATTGGAGAGACCAAACGTAAACAGGGCGACCGCTTTGCAGAACACCTGCGGTCTGTCCGCAAGAATGACCCAAACCTCCCTGTCGCTTGCCATTTTAACACTCCACCCTGCTCTCTTGCCCACATGTCTGTCCTTGGCCTGCTGCATTGTTCCAGTGAAGCCCAATGCAAAGTGGAGGAACAGCACCTCATCTTCCGACTAGGCAATTTACAGCCTTCCGGACTGAATATTGAGTTCAACAACTTTAGGTCTTGAGCTCCCTCCTCCATCCCCACCTCCTTTCTGTTTCTTCCCCCTTCCTTTTTTTTTGTTTCCAATAATTTATATAGATTTTTCTCTTCCCACCTATTTCCATTATTTTTAAAACTTTTATGCCCCCCACCCCCACTAGAGCTATAGCTTGAGTGCCCTACCATCCATTCTTAATTAGCACATTCATTTAGATAATATCACCAACTTCAACACCTCTTTGTTCTTTTGTTCCTTTGTTGGTGACATCTTTTGATGATCTGCTCCTATCACTGCCTGCTTGTCCCTACAACAACAGCAGCCCCCTCCACTTCCCTTCGACAGAACTAGGTGAATCCAAGAAAGGGGTGAAATATAAGCTGGTTTAAGGTGTGTGTGTGTGTGTGTGTGTGGTGGGGGGGGGGGGGGGGGGGGGGTGGGGGGGAGAAGTGGAGGGGGGGTGTGGTTGTAGGGACAAACAAGCAATGATAGAAGCAGATCATCAAAAGATGTGACAGACAACAGAACAAAAGAACACATAGGTGTTAAAGTTGGTGATATTATCTAAATGAATGTGCTAATTAAGAATGGATGGTAGGGCACTCAAGGTATAGCTCTAGTGGGGGTGGGGGGAGCATAAAAGATTTAAAAATATTTTAAAATAATGGAAATAGGTGGGAAAAAGAAAAATCTATATAATTTATTGGAAAAAACAAAAGGAAGAGGGAAGAAACAGAAAGGGGGTGGGGATGGAGGAGCGAGGTCAAAACCTAAAGTTGTTGAATTCAATATTCAGTCCGGAAGGCTGTAAAGTGCCTAGTCGGAAGATGAGGTGCTGTTACTCCAGTTTGCGTTGGGCTTCACTGGAACAATGCAGCAGGCCAAGGACAGACATGTGGGCAAGACAGCAGGGTGGAGTGTTAAAATGGCAAGCGACAGGGAGGTTTGGGTCCTCCTATTTTTACTCAGTTCTGTGGAAGGGTCATGAGGACTCGAAACGTCAACTCTTTTCTTCTCCGCCGAAGCTGCCAGACCTGCTGAGTTTTTCCAGGTAATTCTGTTTTTGTTTTGGATTTCCAGCATCCGCAGTTTTTTTTTTGTTTTTATCCCTGTTTCTATCTTCTCACTCGAAAAAAAAGACACACCACAAACAAAATTAAAGCGCTGGGAAAACTCAGGTCTGACAGCATCTGTGGAAAGACACAGGGTTAACGTTTCGAGTCGGTATGAAGAGTTTTTCTGGGTTTTTTTTTGATTTCCAGCATTAATATTGCAGGTATACAGTGCCTTATCTCAAAGTGTTAGTAACCGCTTTCCTGCTACTGCTCAGGATGTCCCTTCATAATCCCTGGATGTGAAGCTGACCGGGTAGAAGTTCATTTTAATCAGCATCTTTTTTATACGTGACAGCCCTCTCTGGTGGAGATACATGGGCGGCTCTTAAAAGAGCCTTTTTCCTCTTTAAATTTTTTTTGGGTTTTTTTTTTGTCGTCGTTCCAATTAAATCCAAACTTCCCTTTTTAAGACTTTCAACCCCCGAATCCGTAGAGGGTCCGGCCCTGGCGCTTCAGGGCGTAGACCACATCCAGGGCGGTGACTGTCCTGCGTTTGGCGTGTTCCGTGTAGGTGACCGAGTCCCTGATGATGTTCTCCAGGAAGACCTTGAGCACCCCCCGGGTCTCCTCGTAGATGAGGCCGGAGATGCGCTTGACGCCTCCTCGCCGGGCCAGGCGGCGGATGGCCGGCTTGGTGATGCCCTGGATGTTGTCTCGGAGAACTTTGCGGTGCCGCTTGGCTCCCCCTTTGCCCAGCCCTTTGCCGCCTTTCCCTCGGCCCGTCATGATTGGGCGGGAAATATCCCGGAAGTAGAGAAGTAAAACGTCACCGGTTGTTGTAACAGTTGTTGTTGCTGTTTTTTTGTTGTTGTTGTTGTTGCTGTTTTTCTTTGTTGTTGTTTGGAAATGACAAAAAAAAAATGCAACCCGAAAATTCAACTTCCCGTCAACAAAGGCTGAACTCCGCACATTTATTTTTATGCGGTGCTGGCGGACCTGGTTGGAGGAGGTTTTAAATTGGGAGGAGTCAGGATAAAAATGACACTTTTTGTTGTGTGTGTGTGTGTGTGTGTGTGAGAGAGAGTTTTGTCAAGTAGCCCGATATTCGACAGCACACTTTGGACAGAATTACACACACAAAAAAAACATATAAACCCAAATATGTATATATATATGTAAGTGTATGTGTTTCCATCAAAATGCAGCGAAATCTGAATTAGAAAAGGCAAATGCGGGGTGTGCAGCATCGATGGAGAGAAGGAATTGATCAGTCCATTTGGTCTGCCCGCACCTCGTCCCTGACTTTGTCCTTGTCCCCTTCAACTGCCTTTATTAAAGCCCCTCCACACTACAGGAGGGATGTGGTTGCAACTGGAGAGATGGTGCAGAGGAGATTCACCAGGATGCTGTCTGTGCTGGAGGGTCTCAGCTGTGAAGAGAGACTGGACAGACTCGTGTTGTTTTCCTTAGAGCTGAGAAGGCTGAGGGGGGGGGGGACCATAATACAAGATTATGAGGGGCATAGATAGGGTGGATAGGAAGAAGCTTCTCCCCTTAGCGGAGCTGTCAATAACCAGGGGCCATAGATTTAAAGTAAGGGGCAGGAGGTTTAGAGGGGATTTGAGGGGGAAAAAAATCACCCAGAGGGTGGTAGGAATCTGGAACACACTGGGAGTGATAACATTTAAGAAGCATTTAGATGAGCACTTGAAACACCATAGAATACAGGGACCATAAGGAGCAGAAGTAGGCCATTTGGCCTGTCGAGTCTGCTCCACCATTCAATGAGATTATGGCTGATCTGATAATCCTCAACCCCACTTTCCTGTCTTTTCCCCATATCCCTTGATTCCCTTCGGTCTGTCCGCAAGCATGACCCAGACTTCCCTGCCGCTGGCCATTTCAATACTCCACCCTGCTCTCATGCCCACATGTCCGTCCTTGGCTTGATGCATTGTTTCAGTGAAGCTCAACGCAAACAAGAGGAACAGCACCTCATCTTCCGTTTAGGCACTTTACAGCCTTCTGGACTGAATATTGAGTTCAACACCTTTAGATCATGAACTCTCTCCTCCATCCCCACGCCCTTTCCGATCCCCCCCTTTCTTCCAATAGTTTATATAGATTTTTCTTTTCCCACCGACTTCCATTATTTTTAAATGTATTTCCATCCATTGTTTTATCTCTACCTTTTAGCCTTTTTTGATTCCTTTACCCCACCCCACCCCACCCCCACTAGGGCTATCTGTACCTTGCTTGTCCTGCTTTCTACCCTTAATTAGCACATTCCTTAGATAATATCACCACCTTCAACACCTCTTTGTCCTTTTGTCTGTGACACCTTTTGGTTATCTCCATCTATCACTGGCTCTCTATCCATCTCTTCTTGTCCCATCCCCCCTTAAACCAGCTTATATTTCACCTCTCTTCTATTTTTACTTAGTTCTGTTGAAGGGTCATTCGAACTCGAAACGTTAACTGTGTCCCTCTCTGCAGATGCTGCCAGACCTGCTGAGTTTTTCCAGGTATTTTTGTTTTTATTTTGGATTTCCAGCATTCGCAGTTTTTTGTTTTTATCTTGATTCCCTTACTGATTAAAAATCCGTCTATCTCAGCCTTGAATATACTTAATGACCCAGCCTCTACAACCCTCTGTGGTAAAGAATGGGCTATGGACTAACTGCTGGAAAATGGGATTAGAATAGATAGGTGCTTGATGGCTGGCAGGGACAAAATGGGCCGAAGGGCCTGTTTCTGTGCTGTATACTTTATGACTATGACTTCTACATCTCAATCCTTCCAGCAGGCATTTTCATTGTTCCAATACATTTCGTTTATCCTGTTTCTATTTTTTTTGACTATTTTTGCTTATTCGTGGGATGTGGACATGGCTGGCATTTATTGCCCATCCCTAATTGCCCCTTCAGAAGGTTTTAGTGAGCTGCCTTCTTGAACCATTGCAGTCCATGTGGTGTAGTGTTGTTAGGAAGGAAGTTCCAGGATTTTGACCCCAGCCACTGTGAAGGAATAGCAATATATTTCCAAACCAGGATGGCGAGGGGCTTGGAGGGGAACTTCCAGGTGGTGGTGTTTCTGCTACCTTTGTCCTTCTAGATGATAATGATCATGGGTTTGTAGGGTGCTGTCTAAAGAGCCTTGGTGAGTTTCTGCAGCTGTGCAGGGCCTTCGTGGGATGACATCAGGAATACTGTGTAAAGTTTAGGTCTCCTTCATTGAAAAAAATATATCATTCCTTTAGAATCTGTTCAGAGAAGGATCATTCCACTCATTCCTGGGATGAGAGGCTTATGTCAAGAGGAAAGATTGAACAGGTTGGGCCTATACCTATTGCAGTTTTGAAACATTTAAAATCCTGAGGTTAAAATCAGGAGGATGTTTCCACTTGTGGGAGAGACTAGAATTAGGGGACACAGTTTAAGACTAAGAGGTCCACCTTTTGAGACAGAGATGAGAATTTTATTTTCTCTCAAAGGGCCATTAGCCTGTGGAATTCTCTTCCACAGAAAGCAGCGGAGCCTTGGGTCATTAAATTTATTCAAGGTTGAGTTAGACAGATTTTTGATATAAAAGGGAGTCAAGGGTTATGGGGGACAGACAGGAAAGTGGAGTTGAGGCCACAATCAGATCAGCCATAAGCTTATTGAGTGGAGGAGCATGTTTGTAGGACTGAATAGCCTATTCCAGCTCCTAAGTCCGATCTTCCCATGTTCCTAAGAGAAAGACAGAGAAAGAAGGGAGA
Source organism: Carcharodon carcharias (assembly GCF_017639515.1). NCBI lineage: Eukaryota > Metazoa > Chordata > Chondrichthyes > Lamniformes > Lamnidae > Carcharodon > Carcharodon carcharias. The sequence goes on from NC_054485.1 coordinate 111,116,229, forward strand.
GAGAAAGAGTGCATCGAAATGATTGCATTTGGAGATTACAGAAACATGGTGAGAGGTTCAGCAGCAAACAAAGGGGCAGAGACAGAGGTGGAGGCAGAGAGTGTTACAGAGAAAGAAATAGCCAATATTTGTGATTGAGTATAGGGCAAGGAAAACATATTCCCACCTTATTGCACAGGTATAAAATGGGTGTTTTGGGTCGGTTGTCCATTTGTTCCATTGAAGTTGATGCAGTGATTTCTATAATGACCAACCTCACCCTTTGAAGTCCAATATGTTGCAAGCCTCTTCAGCAGGTTTATTACTTTAGTTTTAAATTGCAGACTTTATGGAGCCATGGGTCAATGGGAGCCGGCAAGGACAGAGGGTAATGGTGAGCAGGGACAGGAATCATGAATTATTTGCTCTGTCACGTTTGTATTAAACCTATCACAAAAAACATCTCTCATTAGGTTTGTGACTGCAGGCACTTGACCACTCGGTCCAGAGAGATCAAAATCATCATGGTCCTCTAGACTATGGACAACCAGGCCAACAAACCAGAAATCTTTCTTCAGCACCTTAGGGACAGAACTTGGAAGAAGGAATTAATTGCCAGAGATTGGAATGAGAAGCTTCCAAGTTTAACTAGGATTCATTCAAGTCTTGTGTTTATCTGTTATTACCTTAAAAGTATTTTTTGCAATGAAGTGACAACAAAAAAAGAAATACTTGTATTTATATTGTGTCTTTCGCTGTTTCAGGACCTCCCAAAGTGCTTTACAGACAAATGAGGTGCTTTTGAAATGTAGTCACAATTGTGATATAGGAGTGTTGCTCTGTCAAGGGGTGCTGTCTTTCAGATGGGATGGCAAACCAGGTCCCCATCTACTCTCTCTCTCTCTCTCTCTCAGGTGGACATAAAAAATAACATTTGGCGCAATTTCCAAGTGGAGCAGAAGAGCAAACCACGGTGACCTGGGCCAATAACACTTCTTCAATTAGCATGGCTTTAAGAAAAAACAGATTACGTGGTCATTATTACATTGCTGAGTGTGAGAGTTTTCTGTGCGCAAATTGGCTGAGGCGATTCCCACAAGGCGACAGTGACCACACCACAAAAGTACTTTGGAGAAGTCGTGAAAGGTGCTATGCAAGAGGAGAACACAAGGCTTTCTTTTCGATACACATTTGACGTGTTTAGTTTCGAGAAGGCAAAGGGCGGGTTGAAAGATTACTTTGCACTGGTTAGAGATGGACCGGCCTGGGGATGGTGAAACTGAAAGATTGCATCAATCTGAGAGCGGGGTGGAAGGTTTGAAGCTGCTGTGAACAAACTGGACACTTGTGGTTTTTATTTCTTTTCCTCGCACAGGGAAGAAGGCGGGCGGCGGGGGGGGGGGGGGGGGGGGGGGTGGGGGGGTGAGGGTGGGGTGGGATCGGGGAGATCCTCTCAAGGGGGACGCGCATTGGGGAGCGCGCACCGTGTGGGCTGGCGAGCGCGCGTTGGTTGGGTTGAGGAGCACGTGCCGGGGGTGGTGGTTGGGGGGGGGGGGGGGGGTTTCGCGCCGGGGGTCCCGCGCGGGGGCGGGAGGTGGGGATTCGCCTCTCTCACGTCCGCCTTGAGGGTTGAAAAGGCGCCGCCGCCGCCGCCCGTTCGATAGTTTCGTTTCCTGCGACCAGGATCGCGGAGCAGCCGTAGGGAGGGGCCAGGCCGGGAGGGGTTGGGGAAGGGAAGGTGCTGAAAGCACTGCCTCCCCCATTCATCAGCCCACCCGCCTTCCCCCGCCGGAGTCGCCGAGATGGCTTCGGGCGACCTGCTCGAAGGCCCCTCCCGAGGCAGGAAGGCGAGGAGGCGGAGGAGCCCGGCCAAGATGTGGCAGGCGGCGGCGGGGGGAGCGCCCACCATGGCCGGCCACATCCTGGAGGTGGTGGCGTCATCCCGGGAGCGCCGCGGCCTCTCGCTGGCCGGCGTCAAGAAGGTGCTGTCGGCCGCCGGCTACGATGTGCCGCGGATCAACTCGCGGGTGAACCAGGCGGTCCGGAGCCTGGTCGCCGAGGGTTCGCTGCTGCAGACGGCGGGCGCCGGGGCCTCGGGCCCCTTCAAGGTCAACCGGCAGCAGCTGGAGGGCCAGAGCCGCCCGGCCGCCGCCCCCGCCCCCACCCGCAAAGCCCGGGGCCGGCAGGGGAGAGCGGCCGCCGGCCGCAAGGGGAAGGTGAAGAGGAGCCCGGCCCGGGTGAAGGAGAAGGAGAAGCCGGGCGGCCGGAGGAAGGGCGGCGCCGGCCCGAGGAAAGTCTCCAAGGGGAGCGGCGTCCGGAGGCCGCGCGGGCGGCCCCGCAAAGCGGCCGAGGAGCCGGCGCCGGGCGCGGATCCGGCCGCCGGGGAGGAAGGCGAACCAGAGGCCGGAGCTGGGAACGTCCCCGAGGGGATCCGGCCGAGGGGCAAAACGGTGAAGGAGGGAAAATAAAAACATCCGCCCGAAAAACACAGGGAAAAAAAAGGCTCTTTTCAGAGCCACCGACCCCTCCAGAAAAAGGAGAAATGACCGGAAATCCCCCCGCGCGACTGTAAAATATAAACAAACCCCCGATAATCACAGACGGCGGGAAAACTAATGGAAATAGTGGGAACACTCGGCACCTGCGGAGAGGGAAAGTTTCTGGGGGAAGTTAGAAAGGTGACGGGGGGGGGGGGGTGGAAGTGCCAGAAAAATAAAATAAAGAAGCTGCAGCTGGGGATGGGGATGGTGGCGGGGGAATTATTTTCACACCCGGTTGCTGTGGATGTTGGGGGCGGGGGGGGGGGACACTTTCTTCTCATGTTTAAATATTTAAGGGTTTCTGGTTGAATAGTTACTATTTCAGTGGCAATTCTTGAAGCCGAAGCGGCGGCGGCGGCGGCGGCAGCAGGTCCGGGATTTGCCCTCAATGGCTGACCGGGCCCTGATGGTTGGAAGATTTCAGGCGGCTGCGGAATCTTTGCGGCGGGGATGAATTTACAGGGCGTTGGGCTGGCGGCTTTGCGGTCACGTCCACCTGAAATAAGATTTGAAAGGTGCATAGTTGAGTGAAATGTCATTTTTCTCCCGAGTCCTGTCCCCCACCCACCCCCAGCGAATTAAGGTTCGCCTCCCCCACTCCCTGCCCGGCTCAGGCTCCTCCTGACAACTGGGGGGGGGGGGGGGAAACCAAGAGGAAAATGATACTTTTACTGTGATTTGTGCCAATTGAACATGAGGTTCATCCAGGTTTAGTCAATTGGAATTGACGATTTGTTATCCTTCATTTGCATAAACTGTGCACATCACGGTGGACCCACTTTTCTGTTCCTTCAATTCTCTTCTTTTTTAAAACAAAAATACCTGAAGAAGTCGGAGTTGTGAGGAGGATTTGAAGCGTCTGCGATGCCGACCGCCGCCGTCTCCACCAGCGCCACGGCCGTCGGCGCCAAGGGCTCCCTCTCCAAGAAAGGCTCGAAGAAAACGGCGATGAAAATGTCCAGGAAGGGCGACAGGAAGCACAGGCGGAGCAGGAAGGAGAGCTACAGCATCTACATCTACAAGGTGCTGAAGCAGGTCCACCCGGACACCGGCATTTCCTCCAAGGCCATGAGTGTCATCAACTCGCTCGTCAGCGACATCTTCGAGCGGGTGGCCGGCGAGGCTTCCCGCCTGGTCCATTACACCCGGCGGCAGACCATCTCCTCCCGGGAGATCCAGAGCGCCGTCCGCCTCCTGCTGCCGGGGGAACTGGCCAAACACGCCGTCTCCGAGGGCACCAAGGCGGTCACCAAGTACACCAGCTCCAAGTAGAGCTGCCAATAAAGAGATAAACAAAAGGCTCTTCTAAGAGCCACTCACCAATGTCTTCACATGGGGCTATCAATCATTTCTGGCTTCACCCAAACCAATCTTCAAACTAACAAAACAAAACTCCCAATTTACCAGAATAAACAACTCCCAATTTACCAGAATAAACAAAACTCCCAATTCACCAGAATAAACAAAACTCCCAATTTACCAGAATAAACAACTCCCAATTTACCAGAATAAACAACTCCCAATTTAGCAGAATAATCAAAACTCCCAATTTACCAGAATAAACAACTCCCAATTTACCAGAATAAACAAAACTCCCAATTCACCAGAATAAACAAAACTCCCAATTTACCAGAATAAACAAAACTCCCAATTTACCAGAATAATCAAAACTCCCAATTTACCAGAATAAACAAAACTCCCAATTCACCAGAATAAACAAAACTCCCAATTTATCAGAATAAACAAAACTCCCAATTTACCAGAATAAACAAAACTCCCAATTTACAAGATTAAAGAAAACTTCCAATTTACCAGAATAAACAAAATTTCTAATTTGTCAGAATAAACAAAACTTTGAACTCACCAAAACAAACAAACTGAAGATTGCCGAGATACAAACTAGTTAGACATGTGGATTTCCCATTACTTGCAGTTTGGGAGTCGCTGGGGGGAATGTTGGACTCAGAACCAGATGCCCCACATTCGTTTCCTTGCAAACCCTATTTTCTCTCCTTAGTTTTAACGTCCTGTTGAGGCGGGGGGGAGGAGAATCAAATTGGAAATCTGCTCAACTTGCATTTTACAAATGGTAATTTGAGCCCTAAACACGTCCCAAGAGCATCCAATAAGGGACTAAGACTTCTTTTTAAGGGAAATTAAGAGGTGCCCAGAATTGTTAACAAAAAGATGGAAGTTCAGCAGGATTTTAAAATGGGGAGAAAGCCTCTGGAAATATATCATTTCCCTAAAGGTGACAGAGGCTTTGGAAATATACGTATTATGGGGATGAAATGCCTCCAGATCCTGGACTGGAAGAATTCTTTGAGTGGATTTATAAAAATTCTGATTTGCCCAACTGCCAAATGAGTTGGCTTAAATCCTTCGAGCTAGCTCCGCCATTTGATAAGATCTGATTGTGGTTTTAATGTCTTTAAGGATTAATGTCCTGAGAGAGAAAAAAAATGCCCTAAGCTCCATATTAAATGGGAGAAATCTTGAAAAGGAAAGGTGTTTTCACTCCAGCTTGGCACAGGGTTTGTTTAAAAACCTAGTATTTCTTTTTTCAATAACGCTTTGAAAAGACTATTTGCCCCCATGTCCCGGTCTAGAGGTGATCCCGGAGTTGGTCTGTGCTCCTGGTCTAGGGGTTGATCCCGGAGTTGGTCTGTGCTCCTGGTCTAGGGGTTGATCCCAGAGTTGGTCTGTGCTCCTGGTCTAGGGGTTGATCCCGGAGTTGGTCTGTGCTCCTGGTCTAGGGGTTGATCCCGGAGTTTGTCTGTGCTCCTGGTCTAGGGGTGATCCCGGGGTTGGTCTGTGCTCCTGGTCTAGGGGTTGATCCCGGAGTTGGTCTGTGCTCCTGGTCTAGGGGTTGATCCCGGGGTTGGTCTGTGCTCCTGGTCTAGGGGTGATCCCAGAGTTGGTCTGTGCTCCTGGTCCAGGGGTGATCCCGGAGTTGGTCTGTGCTCCTGGTCTAGGGGTTGATCCCGGAGTTGGTCTATGCTCCTGGTCTAGGGGTGATCCCGGAGTTGGTCTGTGCTCCTGGTCTAGGGGTTGATCCCGGAGTTGGTCTGTGCTCCTGGTCTAGGGGTTGATCCCGGAGTTGGTCTGTGCTCCTGGTCTAGGGGTTGATCCCGGAGTTGGTCTGTGCTCCTGGTCTAGGGGTTGATCCCGGAGTTTGTCTGTGCTCCTGGTCTAGGGGTTGATCCCGGAGTTGGTCTGCGCTCCTGGTCTGGGGTTGATCCCGGAGTCGGTCTCTGATCCCGGAGTCGGTCTTTGACTCTGCAGCGTCGGGCTGACCCGGTTAAATAGCGGCGGCCGCTGCCAACTCTTCATTTCCCGGCAGAGGGAGAGGGAGGGAAAACCCGCCGAGCCCAGTGATGGCCGATACCCTGCCGGCCAGGAGGAAGGGGAGGAGGGCCAAGGCCCCTCAGCCGCCGGCCCAGCGGAGCGGCTCGGGCACCGTGTCCGAGCGGATCCTGGAGGCGGTGGCGGGCAGCAAGCAGGGGCGTCGCGGCCTCTCGCTGGCCGCCCTCAAGAAGATGCTGTCGGGCAGCGGCTACGACGTGGCCGCCAACAAGTGGCGGCTCAAGCAGGCGGTCCGGAGCCTGGTCAGCAAAGGCTCCCTGGTCCAGACCTCGGGCAGCGGCGCCTCGGGCTCCTTCAAACTCAGCAGCAAAGGGCAGAAGGAGGAGGCCACCCGGGCGGAGGAGAAGCCGAGGGTGAGGCCCCCCGGCCGGCAGAGGGGCCGGAAAGCCGCGGCCAAGGGGCCCAAGAGGAGGGTCGCCCCCAGGAAGATGGGGAGGGGGGCGAAGGGGAGCCGCAAAGCCAGAAGCCCCAAGGGGAGGAAGGCGGCCCGGAGCCCCGGGAAGGGCGGGCGCCAGCGGGCAAAGCCCAGGAAACTGGCCCAACCCCCGGAGGAAGAGGGCAAAGCTCCGGCCCCGGAGGAAATCTCCGCCTCTGAGGAAACCAGCCAAACCTGTTCGGAGATCCAGGGCAAAAACTGAGGGAAACAAATCCTCAAAACAAACAAAACAAAACAAAAAAGGCTCTTTTCAGAGCCACAGAACATTTCCGAAAGAGCCGGAGCCGGTGGTTGTATCAGTAAAAAAAAAATAAAAATAAAATTGCAAATTGACTCGATGGTGAATTAACAAAAATCCCCCCCACCCCCGTGTTGAAGGGAAATCGGAATAAATTATCCCCTCACAATAACTAAAACGAGCAGGGATTCCGTCCAGATTTTTTTTTCTCTCTCTCTCTCCCTCTGAGAAATCAACTCAAACCAACTCAAATTGTTCTTTTTATTTCTTACCTCGTGGAAGAAAACCACCTGCCCGCCGCTTTCAGCCGTCCCCAGACACGTTTGTCTGTGTTTGTTTGTTTATTTGTCTGTCTGTTTGCTTATTTATTTGTGGCTGCCGTTTATTTATTTGTTTATTTATTTTACGAATGCAGTCTGGTTATTCATTCATTTACTTAGCATCGGCTTTGATTCATTTTCCCTCCCCCCACCCACACTTCAATAATAAGACTATCGTTAAAATACACATTTCAAAATTAAGCCCTGCCTTTGGTCGTTATCGCAATTATTGATGGCAGAGAATTATTGCAGATGCGTTATCATGAAATGACAAACCTACAGGGCTTTTTTTTTGCAAAAAAAAAATACTTTATTCGTAAAATGTCTGAAAGAACATGACAAAACTTTTCCAATTGGGCCATCACAGTAAGTGCAATGATATTCATGTTTTCTACCTGGATCCTGTTGCATCCTGAGGTGCTTCAACAAACGATAAACTAATTTTTGAAGCGCTACTGTCCTGGTGATATATATATGTATATATATATAAAAGACAAATGCTGGAAATAGCTTTGTTCTTGACTGATATGTAGCAGCCGCATTTCAATCCTGTTTTAGGTACAATTGAGGGAGGTGAGTCTTCTTCGCCACTTGGATGTGCAAGTCTCGCCGTTGAAGCAAAAATAATAATCTATTTTCACCTTCATTTTGTGCCCTCGGTGTATTTTGATAGCCTGTCTGAGACTGCGGCTGTCACATCACCAATTCGCATTTTCACGGGAAAAGGATAGAATCACAGAAGCCACCCTCACTCAAATAAAAAACGCGGGCAAAATTCCTGCATTGGCATAGGAATTCATTCACCAAAAAAGAGACGGGTAGCCCAGCTGATAAAATTCTACAATTCCATTACTTCAAGATAAGAATTTAGGGAAATCCCAGGTAATATAATTTGGTCGCCAACAATCATTGTGTGATTATCAGAATATGGACAATGGGAATGAGTAGCCCCAGATCCTGCCAAAGCCTTTTTTCACAAACAGGATTCGAGTGCAGAAATTTCACCTCATCTCTGTCTCTCATCCTGAGACTGTAGCCCCTGTTTTAGATTCTCCAGCCAAAGGGAACAATCTCTCAGTGCCTATCTAACCAGTCAAGCCCCTTCAGAATCATTTATGTTTCAATGAAACCATCCCATTTTTTTTCTAAACTCCAGAATGTAGACCCAATTTACTCAGCTTTTCATCATAGGACCAAGATTTTTTCTAAGAATTGTATTAGGAGTCAGCAGTACTCAGAATCACAGAACTGTTACAGCTCAGGAGGCCACTTAACCCATCATGCCCGCACTGGCTCTTCGAATGAGCAATTCACCTAATGCCAATCCCCCACCTTCTCCCCATAGCCCTGGACATTCTTCCTTTTCAAATAACAGTCTAATTCCCTTTTGAATGGCTCAATTGACCCTGTCTCCACCACAATCTCAGGCAGTGCATTTCAGATCTAACCACTCTCTGTGTAAAAAAGCTTCTCCTCATATCACTTTTAGTTCTTTTGCTAATTAATTTAAATCTGTGCCTTCTCATTCTTGATCCGTTCATGACTGGGAACAATTTCTCCCTATCTACACTTTCCAGGCAGCTCCTGGGTTTGAACACCTCTACCAAATTGCCTCTCAACCTTCTCTTCTCCAAGGAAAACTTTTCCAATCTATCTTCATAACTAAGATTCCTCATCCCTGGAACTAATCTCGTGAATCTTTTCCACACTGTCTCCAATGTCTTCACATTCTTCTTAAAGTGCAGCCCCCAGAACTGGACGGAATACTCCAGCTGAGGAAGAACCCATGTCACATACAAGTTCAACATAACCTCCTTGTTCTTTTACTCTATGCCCCAATTAATAAAGCCTAGGATACTGTATGATTTATTCACCACGCTCTCTCAACCTATTCTGCCACATTCAATGACTTATGCACTTGTGCACCCAGGTCCCCTGGAGTGCACCATGTCTATCCATAACAACATTTTAATTTAATTTATTAAGTTTCCATAGAGGATTTTTTTTACCAGTATCCCTCCCCCCACACCCCACCCCCCCCCCCCATCCTTTAGAGATGTACCCTTTATTTTCTATTGTCTCTCATGATAAAGCTTATTTTATATTGTTTCATCATATGTTTTATTTCATATTATCACATTTTATTTTATATTGTCTGCTGAAGTATTTTATTTTATTTCATCATTTATTTTATTTTATATTACCTCATAATATATTTTATTTTATATGGTAATATATGTTACCTTATATTTTCTCTCAATATGTTTATTTTATATTGTCCCTTAATATACTTAATTTTATATTATCTCTCAATATATTCGTTTTATATTGTCTCCTAATATATTTTATTTTATATTATCTGATCATATATTTTATTTTATATTATCTCAATATATTTATTTCATATTGTCTCCTAATATATTTAATATTATCTGATAATATATTTTATTTTATATTATCTCTCAATATATTTATTTCATATTGTCTCCTAATATATTTTATATTATCTCCTAATATATTTTATTTTATATTATCTGATAATATATTTTATTTTATATTATCTCTCAATATATTTATTTCATATTGTCTCCTAATATATTTTATATTATCTCCTAATATATTTATTTCATATTGTCTCAGAATATATTTTATTTTATATTATCTCTCAATATATTTCATTTTATATTGTCTCCTAATATATTTTATTTTATATTATTTCAATATATTTATTCCATATTGTCTCATAATATATTTTATATTATCTCATAATATATTTTATTTTATATTATCTGATAAATATTTTATTTTATATTATTTCAATATATTTATTTCATATTGTCTCCTAATATATTTTATATTATCTCCTAATATATTTTATTTTATATTATTTCAATATATTTATTCCATATTGTCTCATAATATATTTTATATTATCTCATAATATATTTTATTTTATATTATCTGATAAATATTTTATTTTATATTATTTCAATATATTTATTTCATATTGTCTCCTAATATATTTTATATTATCTCCTAATATATTTTATTTTATATTCTGTCAATATATTCATTTCATATTGTCTCCTAAAATATTTTATTTTATAATATCTCGTGGTATATTTTATATAGTCTCTCAGAATATATGTTATTTTACATTATCCCATAATATATTTTATATTGTCTCTCGTCTTATATTTAATATTATCTCTGATAATATATTTCATTTTAACTTGTTTCTCTCACTCAGGCTACAAGAGGGGTTTCAGCTGCAAAACAACTTTGGGCGGAGGATGTTTGTCAGGAATTTGCAGCCGATGGAGAGGGGGGGAGGAGGGGGGAGGAGGTGGTGGGGGGGGGGGGGTGGTGGTGGTGGTGTTCGGGACTGACCCACCCACCCCGCCCTCCCCGGGTGTCTCCATCGCGTCCGTCCCGAGGCTTGAAATGGAAATGCGGCCGCCGGGGGCGCCCGCATCAGCCGAGCGAACATGCCCAGGTTACCCCGAGGAGCCGGTGGCGGTGGCGGCGGCGGCGGCGGCGGCGGTGGCATCGCGCCCAGGAAGCAGCAGCAGCAGCAGCTCCGGCCGCACCGGCGGCCCAGGAAGCCGGAGGTGCGGATCTCCCAGCTGATCCTGCAGGCGCTGTCGGCCCGCAGGCAGCGGGGCGGCCTCTCGCTGGCCTCCCTCCGCCAGGCGCTGCTGGCCAGCGGCTACGACGTGGAGCGGAACAAGGCCCGGCTGCAGACGGCCATCCGGAGCCTGGTGAAGAACGGCTCGCTGGTGCAGACCAAGGCCACCGGCTCCCTGCAGCTCAGCGGCGGCCGGCAGGCCCAGGAGGCCCAGCCCCCTGCCCTGCCCGCCCAGGCGGAGGCGGAGGCGGAGGGGGAGGGGGAGGAGGCGGCGAACCCGGTCAAGAAACCCCGGAGGAGACGGGCCGAGAGGAAGGCGAAGCCCAGAAAGGCCCGGAAGTGAATGGAAGTGAAGAAAACTCTGAAAACAAAAGGCTCTTTTGAGAGCCACAAACTCCCCGAAAGGAGGCGGAACCAAACTTTTTAATAAAACACTGGGGAAAGTTTATAAACCCCCCGAAAATATAACATAAATTAAAATGACATTCCAGATTGAGAAGATACATGAGGTGCAATAGGATTCAGCTTTTCTCCACATGTCCCCCCTCCTGTGAGAAGCCTCACAATGTTTATTCTCTGTGACATTTACAATGTTCATTCAGCCCGAGGACAAAACATTTAAAACTAAAAGTGACAATAAAAGCGCAACCAGGTTCCGCTCAGATGCCATTTCAACACTCCTGACATTTACAACACACGTTGGCCGAAACCCTTTCTATTTAGAAATTAAAGATTGCAATAGGATTAATTTGTTTCTCTCTCTCTCTCTCTCTCTCTCTGTCTCTCTCCACATGTTCCACTCTTGATGTTGATGTTTACAAAATGTGTCCCACGTCCAGCGCGCAACCCGAGGGCCGGGGGAGGTGGGAGGTGGGGGGTGGGGGGTGGGGGAGGTGGGGTTTCAGCCTCTCGGGTGTCTTGTGGTTTCATTAACTCAAGACAACCCAGTGCTGAATATCTTCAAGGCTTTTGCTCAGTCCAGAATCATTTTACATCCAGGAGACTTTTCTATGAGAAACTTGACTTGAGGAGGAGCCGCTTCCACGGGCCGGGAGGGTCAGTGACCAGAGGACGGCGATTTTGGACCATGAACGAAGCGGGTGAGACTTATTTAACGAAGTAGGTGAGACTTATTTAACGAAGTAGGTGAGACTTATTTAACGAAGTAGGTGAGACTTATTTTACGAAATAGATGAGACTTATTTAACAAAATAGGTGAGACTTATTTAACGAAGTAGGTGAGACTTATTTAACGAAGTAGGTGAGACTTATTTAATGAAGTAAGTGAGACTTATTTAACGAAGTAGGTGAGACTTATTTAATGAAGTAAGTGAGACTTATTTAACGAAGTAGGTGAGACTTATTTAACGATATAGGTGAGACTTATTTAACGATATAGGTGAGACTTATTTAAGGAAGGAGGTGAGACTTATTTTACAAAATAGATGAGACTTACTTAACAAAATAGGTGAGACTTATTTAACGAAGTAGGTGAGACTTATTTAATGAAGTAGGTGAGACTTATTTAACGAAGTAAGTGAGACTTATTTAACGAAGTAGGTGAGACTTATTTAACGAAATAGGTGAGACTTATTTAACGAAATAGGTGAGACTTATTTTATGAAGTAGGTGAGACTTATTTTACAAAATAGGTGAGACTTATTTTATGAAGTAGGTGAGACTTATTTAACGAAGTAGGTGAGACTTATTTAACGAAATAGGTGAGACTTATTTAACGAAATAGGTGAGACTTATTTTACGAAATAGGTGAGACTTATTTAACGAAATAGGTGAGACTTATTTTACGAAGTAGGTGAGACTTATTTAACGAAATAGGTGAGACTTATTTTACGAAATAGGTGAGACTTATTTAATGAAGTAGGTGAGACTTATTTTACGCGGCTGAATTTCAATTTGCAACAGCCTGAAGAGGAGAAAAAAAAAAGGGGGGGGGCAATAGCGAAAAATTCGATCCAAAACTTTCAGAGGGGAGTGGATTGAATATTTGAAAGTGAATATTTGTGTAGGGTTATAAGGGGTGGGGGGAAAATCCACAGGGGAGGGAATGAGGTTTAATTGTATTGTCTTCTTTTCAAAGGAGGCAGCACAAGGGGCGATGGGCCGAATCCTGCATCATTCTGCCATTCTAATTCTATCAGATTTGCCTGGGTAGTTGTCTGTCACTTCCCTTGATCACTTTCTTTCCCGTGTGCGATCATTCACCCTCGGATTCCCTTCCTACCCACCTTGGGCACATTCATCCCCCTTCACTCCCTGTTCCAAAGTCTTTTTTTCTGACACCTTCCACCCGGTGCCCTGGCAGGAATCCCGGCACTTTCACACTCCTCAGAGAGAGAGTAGCTGTTGCTATTTTCTGGACCCGACAGTCACCTCTGGTCCGACACGGCCAAAGTCGGGGTTTTTAAAAAAAATTTTAAAGCCACCTTTCAGATGCTTGGTCAGTCATCACCAGCCCCGGATTATCACCTCCGCCCAAAACCCGTCCCTCACCTTCCCCCAAGTGGTTTCCAACTGAGTTTATCAAAGACCTTTGGCCTCCATTGCCAAGTCAGGAGTGGGTCTTTCCGGGGCCGAACTCCACTCACCAAGTCCAGGGAAGCAGCCGGTGCAAAGCTGCTGGAATCTGGATTCACAGCCCGAGGTTTGGGGTTGGCGATTTCTGGGATTTCTCGCATGATGGGCGCCCCAAAATAAAAATGAGAAACTCCTTGGGGCGCTGGGAACGTCAGAACAGCAAATATATAATATAAATATATATATATATATATATGTGTGTGTGTGTGTTGGGAAAATACCCCCTGGCACTGGTGGAGAAAGTTGATTTGAGAAACCTCTTGAGGTGGACAAACCTTCACCAGAACCAGAAGGGGAAAAAAATCTCCTGAAGAAATAAACTCCAGCGTGGAAGCAAAATAATTCAATCTCAGCTTCATGTTTGATGTCACTATTTATTTGTTTGTGACTGTATTTATTTATTTTTTGTGTGTGTGGTAAATAAACCTCAGTTGAAATAATTGTAATGGACACGATCCAATGATGAGTTATTCATGAAAGTCAGCAAGTTAAATGAATCTCAAGTAAAATAATTTTACGGTCAAGGTGGGAGATGATATAATCATTAAGGGGAAGTCAGCAAGTTGAATAACTCTCAAGTAAAATAATTTTGCAGTCAAGGTGGGAGATGATATAATCATTAAGGGGAAGTCAGCAAGTTGAATAAATGTCAAGTAAAATAATTTTATGGTCAAGGTGGGAGATGATATAATTATTAAGGGATGATATAATGATGATATAATCAGCAAGTTGAATAAATCTCAAGTTAACTAATTTTACAAGACAAAAATAAAAAAAAAATAGCTGGAAAAACTCAGCAGGTCTGGCAGCATCTGCGGAGAGGGACCCAGTTAACGTTTCGAGTCCGAATGACCCTTCGACAGAACTAAGTAAGAGTAGAAGAGAGGTGAAATATAATCTGGTAGAAGGGGGATAGTTGGGTGGTGGTGGGGGCGGGGGGTGGGGGTGCAGTGATAGATGGAGACCAAGAAGTCTCCCTCCCCCTCAGATGCTGCCAGACCTGCTGAGTTTTTCCAGCTATTTTTTGTTCTGGATTTCCAGCACCCGCAGGTTTTTACGCTTCTAACTAATTTTACGACCGTGGGTTACTAAATAAACCTCATGTAAAGCAATTTCATGGCCACGATGGAACTCTATGGTTCACTATTGAAGGGAAGTCGGTGTGTTTTTGTGTTTCTTTGTGGAATGGTTTCCGGGTGACAAGATTTAACAGGCGGATCAGCTCAAGTTTCTTTCCAGGTTTGGTGGCTCTGAAAAGAGCCGTTGTTTATATATGAGAGAGAGAGAGAGAGACGGAGGTTGTTTATTCTGCTGCCCCAGGTCTCTTAACATTTCCCGACCACCCGCCGGGTGGTGACCCTCCTCTGCCGCTTCCCCCTGGCGCCGGGCGGCCGCCCCCGCTGCCCGTGAGCGGCCGGCGCCGCCCTCCTGACCACCCGCACCGGCTTGTGTTTGCGGCGGAGCTGGGGCCGCCCTCGGTGCTGCTGCTGCTGGTGCTGGGGGGCGGCTCCACCTCCTCCACCTCGGCCCTTCAGGCGGACCCGCACCCGGGCGCTCCGGGGCGGCGGCGCCCGGCGGGGTTTGCAGCCGACGCCGCCCCGGCGACGGGAGCGGGGGGCCGGCCGGCGGGCTTTGCGCTGGGGCTTGGCCGGGGCTTTGCGGCGGCTGGGGGCCCTCCTGCGGAGCCGGGGGCCGCGCGGGTGCTGCGGGGGGCGGGGCAGGGGCGGGGGCGGGGGGGACCGCCGGCGGCCGGCCGCCCGCCTCTTGGCCGCTTCCCTCCTGGCGGCGGGGGGGCCGCCGCCGCCGCCGCCTCCTCTCCGTGCTCCCGCCGCCTCGCCGCCTGATCCGCGGTTGAAGCGGAAGGAGCCCGCGGCTCCCACCCCGGCCGTCTGCACCAACGAGCCGTTGCGCACCAGCTGCTTGACCGTCTGGTTGACCCGCGTGTTGTTGCGGCTCACGTCGTAGCCCTTGGCCGAAAGCGCCTTCTTGAGGGCGGCCAGCGAGATGCCCCGACGCTCCTTGGTGGCCGCCGCCACATGCAGGATCTGCTCGGTCACGGTCGGTCCCTTCTTCTTGCGGCGGGACGGGGGCGGAGGCGGGGGCGGGGGCGGGGGCGGAGGCGGGGGCGGGGGCGCCGCCGCAGCATTTTGCTGCTGTTGTTGCGGCTGCGGATTGTTTTGCAGATTTTGCTGCTGCTGCTTCTTCTTCTTCTTCTTCTTGTTCGCCCCTCTCTCGGCTGTCGTCCGAGCCTGGGGCGGGGTGGCTCCTCCGCCGCCTCCTGAATCGCCCACATTTTCCTCCTTCTGGCTGTTGTCAGCCATCCTCCCTCCTCCCTCCTCCTCCTCCTCCTCTTTTATTTTATCTCTGATATAAGATTTTTGTTTGTTTTTTTTTGTCTTTTTGGTCCCTACGTTGCAATCTTCATAACCAAACGCTGCCCGAAGATGAGGAGGAGCGGGGAGCCGCCGCTTTTTTTTATAAGGTGAGGGCGGACGCCGGCGGAGCCAGATCCCGCCTCCTTCACCCCTTCCTCCTCCTCCTCCTCCTCCTCCTCCTCCTCCTCCTCCCGCTCATCCCGTCCCTCCCCTTTTCTCCACCGTTTTAGATTCACCAGAATGGTTCCAGGGACGAGGAACTTCAACATTGGAGAGGTCGGGACAAAAACAACAACAGCAACAACAACAACAACAAAAAAAAAATGCTGGAAAAACTCAGCAGCTCTGGCAGCTTCTGCGGAGAGAGAGAGAGAAACATTTCCAGTCCGTCTGACTCTTCTTCACAGCAGAGGAGTTGGGGCTGTTTTCCTTGGAGAAAAGAAGGCGGAGAGGAGATTTTTTTATAGAGGTTTTCAAAGGCATGAGTGGTCTGGGCAGAGTAGATAGAGAGAAACTGTTCCCACTCGTGAAAAGATCGAGAATGAGAGGGGCACAGGTTTAAAGTAATTGGTAAAAGAAGCAAAAGTGACATGAGGAAAACCTTTGTCACACAACGAGTGGTTAGGGTCTGGAACGCACTGTCTGAGCGTGTGGTGGAGACAGGGTCAATCGAGTGGTTAGGATCTGGAATGCACTGTCTGAGAGTGTGGTGGAGTCAGGGTCAATCGAGTGGTTAGGGTCTGGAATGCACTGTCTGAGCGTGTGGTGGAGACAGGGTCAATCGAGTGGTTAGGATCTGGAATGCACTGTCTGAGAGTGTGGTGGAGACAGGATCAATCAAGTGGTTAGGATCTGGAATGCACTGTCTGAGAGTGTGGTGGAGACAGGGTCAATCGAGTGGTTAGTGTCTGGAATGCACTGCCTGAGAGTGTGGTGGAGACAGGGTCAATTGAAGCATTTAAGAGGGAATTAAACTGTTATGTAAAAAGAAAGAATGTGCAGGGTTACGGGGAGAAGGCAGGAGAATGGAACTAAGTGAATTGCTCATTCAGAGAGCTGGCACAGACCAGATGGGCCGAATGGCCTCCTTCTGTGCTGTAATAATTGTGATTCACTGATTCTTTTTATTTCTGTCTATCTGTCCTCCTGCACCTTATTTCACACTCCCCTCTTCCTGCACCAGTTCAGTAAACCAGGCCAACCGGATTTCACCCACCCCACCCCACCAACTTCAAGGCAGCAACTCCAAACAGACCAAAAAGTGACCCTTCTTCCCTCATTCAAAAAAAAAATACCGGCCGGAAAATGTGCAAAGAGCAAAGCAGGGTGGATGAAACCCCGCCCGCTCTTCCTGTCTTTCGCCCCCTCTCCCTGTCGAAACTAAGGAAAGGTCCTGAGGTTTTAGTTTGTTTCTCTTCCGAAAATGGGAAGTTCCCCCACCAACACCGAGTTGTCTAAGGTAAAAGCTTCCCAAAAAAAAATAATAACCTTGCCCTCATGAGGTTTACATCTGCTTCAGCTGCCTTCAGTCAATGTGGATACTGTAACACGGGTCATCCAGAAAGCGGGGCAGACAAATTACATCCGATTAGACGTTGGTTTCTCTGCGTTCGGGTCGAGTTTTTGATTTGACCCCGAGAATCGGATTTATTATTCTGAAATGTGGGAGCTCTGCTAATTTTCCTGGATCAACAGAAGGAAAGCCTGGCATTGCAGAGCTTTGTTTAAAATTCTCTCCCAAAGCAAACATTTGAGAAAGAGGCGGGGGGGCGGGGGGGGGGGGAGGCAGCTTGAAATTGAATTTCTTATTGTTAATTGACATGTATCACTCCTGTTGTAAGTATTAACTTTATTTATTGCCCGCGGCTTCCATTATGAGATGTTATTTTAACGCCGGTTTTCACCTGTGCTGCTGGTGTCATCGTAGCATCGTCGTCGACCGACTGGCTGAGCACCTTTGGACAAGACGGTTCGCACCTAAGGCTAAGAAATATCAGTCTGACAGACGAGACCAGATGGGCAGATCTGCCCATCTGTGAATAAGGAAGATCGTTACCAAGCGCACAACATGATAGTGGCACATCCAGCAGGTGGAATTGACTGCGATGAGGATTTGGCTGCAAAGAGCATGAGGCATCTGCTCAAGGGCATACGATTGTCGATTAATAGCCATGGCGGCCAAACTTATGTCTCCAGCTCATTTCCAGAACTTGACGAATGACAATAAGTTGGATTCCTTCACTCGCGCCGTTTTCCCTCCCTCTTTCTTGATAATAATCGCCCGCAGGTCACCCAGCTAATCGGCACGTGGAAAACGGCCACTGATTCAGAGCCTCAGAGCCAAGTTACCCGGGAATCTGAGGAGATTCTGCCTTTAACATAAACACTCAGCCCTGTCCAGTGGATTAATACATTCTCAAGGGGGCTGTTTTGTTTTTTATTTTAACTTCACCCGCCCGACGGGGAACTGACAGGATCAGGAATTCTCCATTGGAGTCAATAAAAGTTTCACTGCCGGGTTCCCGAACAGACTTCATCCGACCGGCAGTGTTGACCTGAGAAGGGAAGGGGTTTTTTTTTTTTTTTGGCGCGATATCCAAGGCCTGGACCTGTCTGGCGATAAAACCCGAAGGGGGCGGGTCCTCCGCCCGGCGTTCTCTCTAACTCGCCCGCTTTCCGCTTTGATCTGAAGCCGCCGCCGCCGCGGCCCCCGCCACATCCTCCCGGTGACCGAGAGCAATGACCGAGACCGTCCCCGTCCAAGCCGAACCCCCCGCCGCCCCTCCCGCCCCCAACCTTCCCCCTCCCGCCGCGGCCCCCGCCCCCGCCCCCGCCCCCGCCCCCGCCCCGGCCCCGGCCGCCAAGAAGAAGGCCGCCTACCGGCCGCAGAAAAGCGGCGGCGCGGCGGTGGCCGAGCAGATCCTGGAGGCGGTGGCCGCCACCAAGGAGCGCCAGGCGGCCAAGCTGGGCCCCCTGAAGAAAACCATCTCGGCCTCCGGCTACGAGCTGGAGAAGGGCGGCGGCGGCGCCCGGCCCAACCCGCCGCTCAGCACCGTGGCCAACAAGGGATCCCCGGCCGAGAGCGGGGCCGGCACCTCCTCGGCCTCCCTCCATCCGGAGCAGCAGCAGGAGAAGGAGGAGGAGGAGGAGGAAGGGGGACCGGAGGAAGGAGAGGCCGAGGACGGCACCAAAGGAGGGGCCAAGAGGAAAGCGCCGACGGCCAAGAGAGCGGCCCCGAAGAGAGCGGCGGCCAAACGGGCCAAGAAAGCGGCGGCCAAGGGCCCCCGAAAGGGGACGGCGGCCAAGCCGAGAAAAGCTGCTAAGCGGCCGGCAACGTGCAGGCCTGTGGGGCGTAAGCGGGCGGCGGGGAAGAGGAGGTAGAGGCACGAGGAGCGGAGAAAGATCTGAAACACCAAAGGCTCTTTTCAGAGCCACTCAACATTTCCAGCCGAAGGAGCTAAAAAGAGACAATAATTAGCGGCTGGTGACTGAAGGCGGATTGAAAAAAAAACCACAAACAAAAACAGTAAAATTGCCGGGAAAACTCAGCAGGTCTGAGAATCTGTGGAGAGAGAGAGAGAGACAGAGTTAACGCTGTTATTCGGCGCTATTTTTACCCTTTGCTGCAGACAAATTGTGTGACTGCGCTCCGCAAAGGAAAATTAGATCCGCAACAGTGAAATGAAACAGAGCGGATGTTGCAAATCTGAAATAAAGAGGCGGGGGAAACCCAGATCGTACTGTGGGGGGAGGAAATACTCAGGACTTTTTCTGTTCATTCCTGGTCCATTGTGCTTCGTTTTGGGTTTGGTGGGGGGGGGGGGGGGGGGGGGTGGGGGGGCGGTTTCGGGCGAGAGTCAGCAAAATACTCAGGACAGGGAGGAGGGAACCAGGTTTTACCACGGGGCGGATGGAAGGCCCCAGACCTGAAGCGTTAACCGTTCCCGAAGTGGTGTCAACGCTGGACTCGAAACGTTAACTTCTCTGTTCCTGCCTCCCCCGGTTGCTGCATTTCCAGCGTTTTGTTGCTACCCTTTCCAATGTCCCTCCATCGCAGCGCTTGAGGCAATTAATTAGAAGGAAATTGCAGGAGGAAATGGGAATGTTTCGCGAAATAAAGCAAAATGTTTGCTGAATAAACTGGATTGAATAATCTGTGCCTCGTGCGTTTTACATTTAGTGGGGGGGGGGGAAGTGAAACATATTGGGCGGGAAATCTCAGCCCCAATCAGCGGGCGCACAGATACTGCCTTCCTATTGGGCCACTGCTGACAGCACATTGTCCAATCAGAAAGCCTAACCCCGATTCCCCCGGCTGGTATATAAAGAGCAGACTCCGCGGCTTCTCGCTCATTCTCCGGCTGTCGGTCGGGGAAGTGTTTTGAGGGAGGGACATGTCTGGTCGCGGTAAAACCGGAGGCAAAGGGCGTGCCAAGGCCAAGACTCGCTCCTCCAGAGCCGGGCTCCAGTTCCCCGTCGGCCGCATCCACCGGCTGCTGCGCAAGGGCCACTATGCCGAGCGGGTCGGGGCCGGAGCCCCCGTCTACCTGGCCGCCGTCCTCGAGTACCTGACGGCCGAGATCCTCGAGCTGGCCGGCAACGCGGCCCGGGACAACAAGAAGACCCGCATCATCCCCCGCCACCTGCAGCTCGCCATCCGCAACGACGAGGAGCTCAACAAGCTGCTGGGCGGGGTCACCATAGCCCAGGGTGGGGTCCTGCCCAACATCCAGGCTGTGCTGCTGCCCAAGAAAACCGGCCACCCCAGCAAGGTTTACGCCTGAAGGGGAGACACCGGGAACAGATCAAATCCACAAACCCCCCCCCACCACCACACACACACACACACACACACACACACACAAAGGCTCTTTTAAGAGCCGCCCACCTCCTCCTTTTGAAGAGTTTAACTGGGATTTTACTCCCGCTACTTGGCCAAGTTGTCCAATTTTTAATTGGGTGACCCAGGATGTTAGGAACTTTATACAACAACATTGGTCCTTTGGACTTTATAACACCCAATACAGCGCAGTTCACCACATTTTTCATTCTAAAAGCTAAGTCCTGAATTTTGCCAAATATTCTAATTTTTTCTATATTGAAATCGTCTGAATTTTCCAGTCCCTTTATTACTTAGTATTTTATTTTGCTTGTCTGTAGCCTACGAATTAGCACTGATTTTATTTATATTGTCGCCATAATTTTTTTCAGTAAATTATCTACTTGCTGTGCTAATTTTATTCGTGTCCTGTCTGAAGATTGCTCACCCTGCGGGCTCTGTCCACGTCTCTATTGAACAGTCCTCTTCAACTGGGTGTAGTCCGTATTGAGTAGTCAGTCTTCGTAATGTCCATCTATATTTGTCTCTGTTCCTCTGGCACCCTCTCCCTTTTATAGCCTCTGTTGACGAACATGACACCAAATCTCTTGGACTCTTACAGCACAAGGAGGCCATTCAGCCCATCATGTCCGGGCTGGTCAACAAAGATTGGACCACTAATCCCATTTTCCAGCACTTGGACCATAGCCCTGGAGGCTATGGCAACACAAGTGAATATCTAAATACTTCTTAAATGTTACGAGAGTTTCTGACTCAACCACCCTTTCAGGCAGTGAGTTCCAGACACCCACCAGCCTCTGGGTGAAAAACTTTCTCCTCAACTCCCCACTTAGCCTTCTACCCTTTAACTTAAATCTATGCCCCTTGGTTATTGACCCCTCTACTATTGGAAAAAGTGCCTCCTTATCCATCCTATCTATATCCCTCATTATCTTATGCGCCTCTATCAGGCCCCTCTCAATCTTCCTGCTCCAAGGAAAACAACCCCAGCCTATCCAATCTTTCCTCATAGCTCAGGCCCTCCAGCCCAGGCAACATCCTGGTAAATCTCCTCTGCACCCTCTCCAGTGCAACCACATCCTTCCTATAATGTGGTGACCAGAACTGCACGCAGTTCTCCAGCTGTGGCCTCACCAAGCTTAGGCTATAACCGTATCCTCAAGCTACATGTCCAAACGATGACATCTTTCTTTTGACCATGCTCCAACAAACTTGATCTTTCTTCCATCTTACCCAAAACTACTTTACCAATTGCTCTGCTTCACCAACTGATCTTTAACGTTCTTCTGTGGATCCTTTATTTTATCCTAGAATTGGAGTGAAAAGAACTTAAATCAAGTTCAATGTTCCCATGTGGCGAGTGTATTCGGCCATCAATAATTCTCCAGAGGGATAACAGTGGCTATAAAAGCAACATCCTGGTGAATCTCCTCTGCACCCCCTCCAGTCCAATCACATCCTTCCTATAACGTGGTGACCAGAACTGTACACAGTACTCCAGCTGTGGCCTCACCAAGCAGTAAGGGTGGCAGTGTTTGGAAAATCGCTACATCGGGTTTTCACGCTAATTAATGAAAACCAATAAATAATGTGACTGACTGTACACTATAGTTTCATTGTTACACTGAATCTTATAATGAGCTATATTTTTAACCCTGTTTGTGGTTTTACCAAAAAACAGCCGAGAGGTGAATTGAGGAAATGGTGGTTTGGGACCTTTGTTGACCAAATAATTTTGAAGCCCCAATGTTTCAAAAAGAAATGGTAAATTTCTGCGGATTGCGCAAACAAAGAGCCTGCTGCACCAGAACTGAAAGTGAAAACATTTTGATGCCAGTGCCTGGTTGTGAGGAGAATCTAGATTTTTAAATTTTAAATTAAGTATTTAGATGAACATTTGAAATACCATAGCATATAGGGCTACAGGCCAAGTGCTGGGAAGTGGGATTAGAATAGAAAGGTGCTTGATGGTCAGCCCTGACACAATGGGCCGAAGGGCCTATTTCTGTGCTGGACAACTCTGTGACTCTATGACTCTAATTTAATTTCTATACTTTTGAGGCAGATCCTGCTGTGGAACAGAAGCTGAAAGCTGGTTGGAGGATGTGGAAGGACACAGATCAGTACTGGTTCGGTATGGGGCACCTGCCTGGGAAGCTGGCTGGAAAATAGCTCGCAAGGTCAGGCTGCCTATCAGGAAGGTGGAAGGTTGTGGTGCAAGAAAAGGCAGTGAACAGCGACTGTCAGCTCAGCACAGCTGGGGAGCTGGGATTGTGACTGTGAATAGACGCTGGAGTCCAACCTGGCCTACCCATGGAATACAGTCTCAGAAGAAGAGATTGAGCAGCTGGGTGGCAAGCTATTGCAGGAGAAATGAGTTTGCAGGCAGAAGAAGGAAGAGACCCTCCAGTCTGAGGTGGATCTGGCCTGGAGGCAGCTTTGTGTAGAGCAGAGACAAAATAGCCCAACACCAAAATCACCATATTTTCCTTGCTTTGGCCAGTGCTATGATCTCAGCAGAGACCAGTAACTTCCTTTAAAACAGAAAAAATTAAGAATCCCAGTCATTTTCTACAAATATAAAGGGACAAGACTCCACAGTTTAAAACAGAAGAATTTTTACCGTACAAGAGTCAACAAAGCAAGGTAATAATAATTTGGTCTCCATAGGCTTTGCAAAGAAAGAATGAGAAGCTTTTCATGAGCATATAAATTGTAGAGGTTTTTTGTGTTGCATTGACTGATTCGATGGTATCTTGGGTATGACCAGTGAGTCATGACATTGACATCACACTTCTCCCAGCTGCGTAATACTGTTGCACTTTGATGCCACAGCTCAGACATGAGCATGTGTCAAGTTTTACTAATATTGAATTACATATAAGCATTGTCACCAATAAAGATTCTCAGAGGTCAGCTCTCCCACCACTTAAGAAGTTCTTCCTCACAGCCGCTCCCTTCATCTTGTGAAAAATAGTTTAAACCTATGTGTTTTTTAAATTTATTCTTCCATGGGATGCAGATGTTGCTGGCTGCACCAGCATTTGTTGTCCACTCCTAATTGCCCTCAAACTGAGTGGCTTGCTAGGCCATTTAAGAGCCAACCACATCACTGTAGGTCTGGAATTTATATGTAGGCCAGACCAGGTAAGGATGGCAGATATCCTTGTTGAACTATCCACCCTTACTAGCTTTCAATTCTGGAGCATTTATTAATTGAATTTAAATTCCACCACTAGCCATAGGGCACCCATATCCCCAGAGCATTAACCTGGGCTTACTGATCCAGTGACACTACCACTGCACCACAATGCCATCTTAACTCTAGGGATAAGTCGAGGCAATATAGGCCACATGGCACAATTCTAAAGAATGTGTCTCCTGTACCATCAGCAAATGGGAACAGCTTTTCTTTATCTACCTTATCTAACCCTGTCATAATCTTGTACACCTCTATCAAATCTCCCCTCAATCTCCTTTGCTCCGAGGAGAACAACCCCAGCTTCTCCAACCTAACCTTGTAACTAAAATCCCCACCCCTGGAACCATTCTGGTAAATCTCCGCACCCTCTCAATGGTCCTCACATCCTTCCTAAAGCGTGGTGGCCAGAACAGGATGCATTATTCTTGTTGTGATCTAACCAGAGCATCATAAGTGTTCAACGTAACTTCCTTGCTGTTGTACTCAAAGGTCTCTATGCATGAGCCCAAGATCCCATATGCTTTGCTAACCACTCCCTCAATATGTCCTGCCACCTTCATGGACATGGACAGCAAGGTCCCTGCTGCACCTGCACGCTCTTTAGAATTGTACCATGTGGTCTATATTGCCTCTCCTTATCCCTTCTGCCAGAATACATCACCACATACTTCCCTGTGTTGGATCCAACTTGGATGTACAACTCTTTATTCCTTCACCCAAGTCAGCAATAAGTGTGATGAAAAGCTGAGGCCATGGAACAGATTCCTAGGGAACATGGCTTGCCACATCCCACCAATCTGAGAATGTTACCTCTGCAAATCTGCAGGCAAATAACAGAGAAATGCAAGAACTACAGAGTGGTGATGCTGGGGTACATCAATTGCCCAAATGGCAACTGGGATCAAGTTAGAGAAAGGGAAAAGAATTTATGAAATGAATTTTGGAAATTTTCCTTTACTCTTTCATAGGATGTGGGTATCACTGAAAATACCAGCATTTGTTGCCCATCCCTAATCGTCCTTGAATGGCTTGTGAGTCCATTTCAGAGGGCAGTTCAGCTCGACAATATTGTAGGCCAGAACAGGTAAGGTTGGCAGATTTCCTTCAAAATTAGCAAACAATCAAAGATAGTTTCATTGTCACCATTATTGGGACAAACTTTCATTTCCAGATTTTGTTAACTGAATTTAGATTCCAGCAGCTACCAATGTGGGAATTGAACACAAATCCCCAAAGAATTAGGCAGGGTTTTTAAATTACCAGTCTAGAGATATTACCACTACACCACCACTTCCCTTGGTGCACCTGCAAGCTAATGGGGAAGGATAAATTATTGGATCTGGCGCTGATGAATGAGGTGGGCCACTGGACCAAGTGTCAGTGGGACAACACTTGGGGAAGAGTGATCATCATATCGGAAGATTTAGATTAGCAATAGAGAAGAGCTAAGAACAAGCTAATGTAGAACACCTAAATTGGAAGTTGACTAACTTTGGTGGAATGAAGGGAGATCTAGCCAGAGTAAAATGAAACCAATGTTTCATGGGAAATGTTAAAATGGGACAACGGGTGATCTTTAAGGAGGAGGTCAGGTACAGGCTAGGTACAATAAGATGGAAAGGAAGGGGAATCAAAGTCAGGGGTCCTTGGATGATGAAGGAGTTGAAGGATATGAGGAAACAATAATAAGAGGATTTATGAAGCTTGTCAGGTGAATCCTTCAAGTGAGAACTAGGCCAAATAAAATAAGTTGAAAAGGGAAGTGAAGAGAAAACTAAGATAGGCAAAGAGAGAATGTGAGAATAGAATGGCAGTAAACATAAAAGCTAACTCAAAAAAATGTTCTGTTTTTCAATTCATTCATGGGATGTGGGCATCGCTGGCTAGGGATGGGCAATAAATGCTGGCCAAGCCAGCGACACCCATATCCTGTAAATAAATAATTAAAAACAAATTATTAATCTCTAGTTGCCCTTGAGAAGGTGGTGGTGAGCAGCCTCCTTGAACCGCTGCAGTCCATGTGCTGTAGGTATGCTCACAGTGCTGTTAGGAAGGGAGTTCCAGGATTTTGAACCGGTGACAGTGAAGGAACGGTGATATATTTCCAAGTCAGGATGTTGTGTGGCTGGGAGGGGAACTTCCAAGTGGTGGTGTTCCCATCTATCTGCTGTCCTTGTCCTTCTAAATGGTAATGGTAGTGGGTTTAGAAGGTGCTGTCTAAGGAGCCATGGTGAATTCCTATAGTGCATCTTGTAGATGGTACACACACTGCTGCTACTGTGCACCGGTGGTGGAGGGAGTGAATGCTTGTGGATGGGGTGTCAATCAAGCGGCTGCTTTGTCCTTGATGGTGTTGAGCTTCTTGAGTGTTGTGGGAGCTGCACTCATCCAGGCAAGTGGGGAGTATTCCATCACACTCCTGACTTGTGCCTTGTAGATGGTGGACAGGCTTTGGAGAGTCAAAAGGTGAGTTACTTGCCACAGAATTCCCAGCTTCTGACCTGCCCTTGTAGCCAAAGTATTTATATGGCTAGTCCAGTTCAGTTTCTGGTCAATGGTAACCCCTAGGATGTTGATAGTCAGAGATTCAGTGATGGTAATGCCATTGAATGTCAAGGGGCAATATCCTATCTTGTTGTTGATGGTTATTGCCTGGCACTTATGCAGTATGAATGTTTCTTGCCATTTGTCAGCCCAAGCCTGGATATTATCCAGGTCTTGCTGCATTTGGACAGGGACTGCTTCATTATCTGAGGAGTCATGAATGATGTTGAACATTGTGCAATCATCAGTGAACATCCCCACTTCTGACCTTATGAGGGAAGGAAGGTCATTGATGAAGCAGCTGAAGATGGTTGGGCCGAGGACACTACCCTGAGGAACTCCTGCAGTGATGTCCTGGAGCTGAGATGACTGATCTCCAACAACCACAACCATCTTCCTTTGTGCTGGGCATGACTCCAACCAGCAGAGGGTTTCCCCCCTGATTCCCGTTGACTCGTTTTGCTAGGGCTCCTTGATGTCACACTCGGTCAGATGCTGCCTTGATGTCAAGAGCAGTCACTCTCACCTCACCTCGTGAGTTCAGTTCTTTTGTCCATGTTTGAACCAAGGCTACAACGAGGTCAGGAGCTGAGTGGCGCTGGCAGAACCCAAACTGGGCATCAGTGAGCAGGCTATTGCAAAGCCATTGCTGCTTGATAGCATTGTTGATGACCCCTTCCATTACTTGACCAATCATCGAGAATAGGTTGATGGGGTGGTATTTGGCCGGGTTGGATTTGTCCTGCTTTTTGTGTACAGGATATACCTGGGCAATTTTCCACGTAGCTGGGTAGATGCCAGTGTTGTAGTTGTACTGGAACAGCTTGGCTCGGGGTGCAGCAAGTTCTGGAGCACAAGTCCTCAGTACTTTTGTCAGGGCCCATAGCCTTTTAGCCTAATATTTAGGCTATGTCCCATATGAAATGCCCACATCTACCAAATCCTGGAATTTGACCACCCAGAGTCAGACACTGTACAAAATATGGCACAGATTAAGAGTCTATCAACAAGATAAAAGCAAAAATGATGTTACCACTGGGATGGACAAAGTGTGCAGTTTATCTATCTCTGCTACATCACAGGTCATATGATCATAAGATGGAGGAGTAGAAGTAGACCATTCAGCCCATCGAGTCTGCTCCATCCTTCAATGAGATCATGTCTGGTCTGATAATCCCCAACCCCACTTTCCTGCCTTTTCTCCATAACCCTTGATTCCCTTACTGATTAAAACCTGTCTATCTCAGTCTTGAATTTACTTAATGACCCAGCCTCTACAGCCCTCTGTGGTAAAGAATTCCATAGATTGACTACCCTCTGAAAGAAGAAATTCCTCCTCATCTCTGTTTTAAATAGGTGATGCTTTGCTCTGAGATTATTCCCTCTGGTCCTGGACTCTCCCACAAGGGGAAATGGCCTCTCAGCATCTACCCTGTCAAACCCCCTAAGAATCTTATATATTTCAATAAGGTTGCTTCTCATTCTTCTAAACTCCAATGAGTACAGGCCCAACCTACTCAACCTCTCCTCATATGAAAATCCCTCCATACCTGGAATCAACCCAGTGAGCCTTCTCTGGACTGCCTCCAGTATATCTTTCCTTAGATAAGGGGACCAAAATTGTTCACAGTATTCTCAGTGTGGTCTAACTAGTGCCTTGCATAGTTTTAGCAAACTTCCCTTTTTTATACTCCAGCTCCTTTGAAATAAAGGCCAACATTCCATTTGCCTTCCCTATTACCTGCTGAACTTGTATGTTATCTTTTTGGGATTCATGCTTGGGGACTCCCAAATCCCTCTGTGCTGCAGCTTTCTGCAGTCTTTCTCCATGCAAGTAATATTCAGCTCCTCTATTCTTCCCGCCAAAGTGTATAACCTCACATTCTCCCACATTATATTCAATCTGCAAAGTTTTTGCCCACTCACTTACCCTGTCTATATCCCTCTGTAGACTCTGTGTCATCCTTACCTTTTGCCTTCCCACCCATTTTTGTGTCATCCACAAACTTGGTGATAGTACATTCACTTCCCTCATCTAAGTCATTACTATATATTATAAATAAGTGTGGCCCTAGCACTGATCCCTGTGGCACGCCACTAGTTATACGTTGCCATCCTGAAAATGCCCCCCTTATCCCAACTCTCTGTCTTCTATTAGTTAGCCAACCCTCTAGCCATGCTAATATATTACCCCCAACACCATGGGCTCTTATCTTATTAAGTAGCCTTACGTATGGTACCTTATTGAATGCCTTGTGGAAATGCAAATATATTACATCTACTGGTTCCCTTTATCTATCCTGCTTGTTACCCCCTCAAAAGATTCTAATCAATTTGTCAGGCATGATTTCCCCTTCATGAAGCCATGCTGATTCTGCTTGATTATAGTGTTCATTTCCAAATGCCCTGCTGTTACATACTTTATAATAGACATTAACATTTTCTCAATGACATGTTAAACTAACTGGCCTATAGTTACTTGCGTTTTGCCTCCCTCCCTTTTTGAGTAAGGGTATTACATTGGCAGTTTTCCAATCTTCTGGGACTTCTCCAGAATCCAAGGGTTCTTAGAAAATTACTACCAGTCCATCCATTATTTGTGTAGTTACTTCCCTTATTATCCTAGGATGCAACCATCGGGTCCAAAGGGCATATTGGCCTTTAGTCCCATTAGTTTTCCTAGTACTTTTTCTCAAGTGATAGTTATTTTATTTATTTCGTCCACCTCTTTTGCCCCTTGATTATTTTGTATTTTTGGAATGCCATTAGTGTCTTCTACCATGAAGACTGAAGCAAAGTATTTATTCAACTCCTCTGCCATTTCCTGGTTCACCATTATTATTTCCCCAGTCTCATTCTCTAAGGGACCTATGTTCACTTTGGCCTCTCTTTTCCTTTATACATATTTAAAGAAGCTCTTACTGTTCATTTTCATATTACTTGCTAGTTTATCCTCTAAGTTTATTTTCTTCCTCTTTATTATTTTTTGGTCATCTTTAGTTGGTTTTTAAAACTTCCCCAATCCTCTGGGTTACCACTAATCTTTGCTACATTTTTTCTTTCAATTTGATACTATCCTTAACTTCCTTGATCAACCATGGTTGGTTTATCCCTTTCCTTGAATATTCTCTCTCACTGGGATATATCTTTGTTGTGAGTCATGAACTATTTTCTTAAATGCCTGCCATTGTTCATCAACTGTCTTTTCTGGTGAACTCCTCTCCCAGACCACGTCAGCCAACTCTGCCCTCATTCCTTTGTAATTACCCTTCTTTCAATTTAGTACTGCTGTTTCCAACCCAAATTTCTCACTCTCAAACCAAATGCTAAATTCTACCATGTTATGGTCACTATTTCCTAGGGGGTCTTTTACTCTGAGATTATTTGTTAAACCTGCCCCATTACACATTACCAGATCCAAAATAGCCTGATCCCTGGTTGGACCCACAACATATTGTTCTAGGAAATTGTCCTGAATAAACTCTATGCTTTCTTGTTCATGGCTACCTCTGCCAATTTGATTCCCCCAATCTACATGAAAATTAAAGTCACCCATGATTAATGTGCTGCCTTTTTTATGTGCCCCCATTATCTCATGATTTATCCTCAGTCCTACAGTGCAGTTACTGTTAGGGGGCCTATAGTCTACTCCCAGCAATGTCTTCTTCCCCTTGTTATTTCTTACCTCCACCCACATGAATTCCACATCATCCGATCCAAGATCATTTCTTGCTATCACACTTAATCCATCTTATTCTAACAAAGCTATCTCACCACCCATTCCTTCCTGCTTCTCCTTTTGAAAAGTCACATATCCCTGAATGTTTAGTTCCCAGCTTTGATCTCCTTGTAACCATGTCTCCATAATAGCTATAAGATCATACCCATTAACCTCTATTTGTGCTGGTAATTCATTTAATTTGTCCTGCTTACTACGTTCATTTCAGCAAAGAGCCACTAATTTTGTCTTTTTACTACTTTTTCCCCCTTTGACCCTATTTGCTGCTTTTTTTATGTGTGTACACTCTGTCCCTTCCTGTCACACTCTGGGTATCATTACCTAATATAGCTGCCCTACAAGGCTGCCATATCCTTTTGCTTTGATAGCCTACATATCCCCTCTCCAGAACCCTCTTGGTGGCAGGACACACCAGGAATGTAAATGTTTAATTTGCTCACCAAATTCATCAATTATTTACCTGTTAGACTCAGAACAAAAGAAAGTTTAACCAGGCTTCTTTCACCAAACTCAGAAAGATTGGTATATACATAAAATGAAACTTCTTTTTTAAAGCAAGTTGCGAGAACAAGTCAAGGCACAATTTGTAATCTGGACATGTAACTATCTATCCCTTTTAAAATACCCCAGCACATGTGCACGTACACACACACACCCACACCCACACACACACCCACACCCACACACACCCATACACACACACCCACACCCACACACACACCCATACACACACACACACACACACACACACCAAGGACAGACAAACAGGGTCTCTGCAGAGATTGGCAGTTAAAGAAAATCTTTATGAAAATAATAAAATTTTCAGGGTTTTGACACTGTTGATCTGGCACTCCCTTGTGTGAAGATGGATGTCTGGAGGTTCTTACCAATGGAGCTTTGGCATGGAGCAGAATAGAGACAGATCAGTCCTTGAGATCTCCCCCTTGTCTTCGCTTCTCATATTTCCAAACACAGACAAGTTCCACTGAGATGAAGATTACTAGCTGGATACTGATAACCACACTGCATTTCAGGCAAGACAAGAAGAGCGCAAGTTGGGCAGCTGTACCCTTCCTGGTTTTTCCTCACTGAGTTCAAAAAACAAGTTCAAAACATTAAACTTATCTTCGTCAGGTGATTTCTGGAAAATCACCAGATCCATTTCTTTTCCAGCCAATAAAGTAATTACAGTTAAAATAAGCAAATAGCCCTCTTCCTCAAGTGCATGCTGGTCCTTTGAGTCATGTAATTTCTTAGAAAAGGCATGCATGCTCACATTTCAAAGTGAACTTATGACCTTTTTTTAAAAAAATCAAAATCCAAGTCAGTTTGCAAGTGTTTAAATAGTGCAATATCCTGCCAAATGTTTAAAAGGAAACACAGTGCTTGAAAATGTAGTTTCCCAACAATAAGAATAGCATTTTGTTCACCCCACACCTCCCTGTGCTCTGTCAATTCAATTCGTCTGTGTCACATCTGTCAACTTCAAATAATGGAAGAAAAGCTCTGAGGCAGTGTAATGGGACCAGGAAAGCAGAACAAGGGAATTGCTTTTGCTGACTGACATTCTGCTCTAATAAAGCCAATTAAACTGAATGTCACGCATGGTGCATAATTGCCAACTAATGTGATATTGTTTGTTTTGCACTTTGTCCAAGTTCAATTTCACAGCCTGGTGCTCTGGCAAGATGCACCCGCATAAGAAAATGATCAGTTGTAATGGGAGAAACAAAGAACTAGGTAAAATGTACAAATATTGCATTGCTCTTGAGCCTGTGGATTCGGTTTCCATTTTGAAGCACTGATGTCCAGACATTGGTCACTCAGTTACAATTTCACAATATGCCTAATATAAGGGGGATGTGAAAAGGGCTATGCCTTGCAACTGCCAAATCCTAGTACTAACAAACTTAGACCTCTTGGCCAAAGGTCCGTGTTAGCAAGTGCCAAACATTGGCCGTTTTTAGTAATCTCCCTGTACTGTAACTAGCAATGGTGTAATTTGAGGTTAGATTCCCAATGTCCTTTTGTAGGATTTCATCAAAATTGCAGCACAGAAACATTTGGCCAAACCAATGCTTCATTATTCTTTTATTTATTTGCTCACGAGATGTGGGCTTCTCTGGCTGGGCCCAGCATTTATTGCCTGTCCCTAATTGCCCTTGAGAAGGTGATGGAACTGCCTTCTTGAACCACTGCGGTCCATGTGGTGTAGGTATGCCCACAGTGCTGTTAGGGAGGGAGTTCCAGGATTTTGTACATGTGGTGTAGGTACACCCACAGAGCTGTTAGGGAGGGAGTTCCAGGATTTTGTCCGTGTGGTGTAGGTACACCCACAGTGCTGTTAGGGAGGGAGTTCCAGGATTTTGTCCGTGTGGTGTAGGTACACCCACAGTGCTGTTAGGGAGGGAGTTCCAGGATCTTGACCCAGCGACAGTGAAGGAACGGTGATATATTTCCAAGTCAGGATGGTGAGTGACTTGAAGGGGAACTTCCAGGTGGTGTTGTACCCTTTTGCCCACTGCCCTTGTCCTTCTAGGTGGTAGCGGTTGTGTGTATGTGAGTTGCTGTCGAGGAAGCCTTGGTGAGTTCCTGCAATGCATCTTGTAGATGGTACACACGGCTGACACTGTGTGCATGTCTTAGAGGGAGTAAATGTTCAAATGATGGATTGGGTGATGATCAAGTGGGCTGCTTTGTTCTGGATGGTGTTGTGCTCCTTGACTATTGTTGGAGCTGCACTCATCCAGGCAAGTGTTGCACAAAATGCTGACTTGTACTTTGTAGACGTTGAAATGACTTTGGGGAGTGAGGGGGTGAGTTATTGCTGAATTCACAATCTCTGACCTACTCTTGCTATTTATGTAGCTGGTCCAGTTAATTTTCTAGTCAGTGGTGACACCCGGGATGTTGATGATAGGACATTTAGCAATGGAAATGAAATTTAATGTTAAGGAAAGATAATTAGGTTCTCTCTTGTTGGAGATGGTCATTGCCTGGCACTTGTGTGCTTTATTGTTACTTTTTGCTTATCAGCCCAAACCTAAACATTGTACAGGTCTGATTCTGTCGCTGTTTCTGTGGAATGCTGTTTCCGCTGTTTAGGCTGCATGTGTTCCTATGTTGTATCTTCATCAGTTTTGCACTCCTCATTGAACCAGGGTGATTCTCCTGGCTGGATGGTAATAGTAGAGTGGGGGATATGCCGGGGCATGAGGTTACAGATTGTGTTCGAGTACAATTCTGCTGCTGCTGATGGCCCACAGCACCTCATGTTTGCCCAGCCTTGAGTTGCTAGATCTGTTCGAAATCTACCCCATTTAGCACAGTGGTAGTGCCAGACAACAAAATGGGGGCGATCCTCAATGTGATGACAGGACTTTGTCTCCATGAGGACTGTGTGTTGCTCAAGTCCACGAATACTGTCATGGACAAATGCATGTGCAACAGGTAGATTGGTGAGGATTATGTCAAGTAGATTCCTCTTTGGTTTTACTCCTCTCACTACCTGCCACAGACCCAGTCTAGCAGCTATATCCTTTAGGACTCAGCCAGCTCGGTCAGTAGCAGTTCTACCAAGGCACTCTTGGAAATGGACATTGAAGTCCCCCACCCAGAGTGCATTCTGTGCCCTTGCCACCCTCAGTGCTTCCTCCAAGTGGTGTTCAACAAGGAGGAGCACTGATTCATCAGCTGATGGAGGGTGGGATGTGGTAATCAGCAGGAAGTTTTCTTGCCCATGTTTGACCTAATGCCATGAGACTTCATAGGGCTTGGAATCAATGGTGAGATTCCAAAGGGCCGGTCTCTCTCCCAACGTAATACCACAATGCACACTTGCTTCTGCTCCACACAAGACCCACCATACTTCATCTCAAATTATCAGCACTTCCTTTTATTCTTTTCTACCTCGTGTACATAGCTACTTTCCCATGCAGGTCGATCACACCATGCACAGCCAGCTCCTCATTCCAAACGCCCACTTGCAGAAGCAATACCTTCCGGCGTGAAAGCTTATTTACCTGGTGCAACTTTGCAAAGCAAGGAACAACTTATCTGACAAGAGATTTTCAGGACAAGAAACCCAAAACTCACAAGTCCGCTTTAGCTTTACTAATGACCCTTGCCTAAGGAGAACATAAGGTCAAAGCCAGAAATTGGGGTAAGAAAAGGGTACGAAAACTTTATGAGCTAAGAGGCAAGTGCCCCAATAAAGAAGATGCTGATTGGTGTGAACAACAAACAGGGCTCAGCTACAGTGGTTGCTTTGAGAAATTACTGAAGGGAAAATGCACATCCTCATGAAAAGCCGACACACGCCAATTGATTGCAAAACCAAATGAACTAAATTGAAGGAAAAACACGAGAATGGACAAAATGAAGCCAGAGGTTCCACAGAGTGTCCACCATTCATAGGAGCTCTCAGTAAAGATGCTTCTCGCTGCTGAGTTAAAGCTCCACAGGTGGGCAGGCTTTCAACAGGAGATTTAGCCTTGCCCAGTGATTCTACTCATCCTAGGCTATGGGCGTTGGGAATTTTTCACAGGAGATCCCTCAATCCTCTCAGCCCATGTGAGCAAACTGAAAGAGGCATGGAGAGAACTGTCACCAGATGACACTGGCAACCCATAGAGCCAGAACAGCACAGAAGGAGGCTGTTTAGACCACCACGTCTATGCTGTCTCTCTGTGGAGCAATCAAACCTAACCGGGGGTTTGTAATGATTCAGCAGGGAGCGAGTTCCAGGTCATTACCACTCGCTGTATATAAAAAAAAAAGTTTTTCCTCACATCTCTCCTGCATTTCAAGCCTAGCATCTTAAATCTGTGTCCTCTAGCCCTTGTAGCGTAATCTAATGGGAATAGCATTTCTTTCTTGATCTATTCCAAACCTGCCATAATCTTGTACACCTCTATCAAATCGCCCCTCGATTTCCTTTTCTCCAACCTAACCTTGTAGCTAAAATCCCCCATCCCCAGTCCCATTCTGGTAAATCTCTGCACCCTCTCAAGAACCCTCACATCCTTCCTAAAGTGTGGTGACCAGAACGGGACGTGATACTCTAGCCGTTGCCACCCAGAGTTTCATAAAGGGTCAGCGTAACTTCCCTGCTTCTATACTCAATGCCTCTATTTATGAAAGCCAAGATCCCGCATACTTTGCTAACTACTGTCTCCAAAATCCTTTAAACAATACTGGGGAGCACAAGGTCGGAGAAACTCTGGTTTTTGAAAAACCTTTGCAACCATGCACCGAGGTCAGTGGTCAACTTTTTAGTCCTTTCAATGCGAAAGGGGCTGTAAAGTCAACTTTTTTGGCGCTAAGCAGCAAAGTCAATGGTCATGTTCAAAGTTTGCCCAACTCTGGGTTTACAATAATATGCTAATGAGGGATGGACAATGCAACGATTCCCATTGGCTAAATTGAGAACTTGGAATGTTACAGGTTGCCTCGTGAAAGTAGAACCAATCAGAAACAAAGGAAACTCAATTAACCAATGAAAATCTACGGCAGTCGGATCCCTCCAGAAGATATAAAAGGGGAGCGCAGCAGGTGGCCTCCTCCATGAGAGCTGAATTCTGAAAGATGTCCGGTCGCGGTAAAACCGGTGGCAAAGGGCGCGCCAAGGCCAAGACTCGCTCCTCCAGAGCCGGGCTCCAGTTCCCCGTCGGCCGCATCCACCGGCTGCTGCGCAAGGGCCACTATGCCGAGCGGGTCGGGGCCGGAGCCCCCGTCTACCTGGCCGCCGTCCTCGAGTACCTGACGGCCGAGATCCTCGAGCTGGCCGGCAACGCGGCCCGGGACAACAAGAAGACCCGCATCATCCCCCGCCACCTGCAGCTCGCCATCCGCAACGACGAGGAGCTCAACAAGCTGCTGGGCGGGGTCACCATAGCCCAGGGTGGGGTCCTGCCCAACATCCAGGCTGTGCTGCTGCCCAAGAAAACCGGCCACCCCAGCAAGGTTTACGCCTGAAGGGGAGACACAAGGGAACAGATCAAATCCACAACCCCCCCCCCCCCCCACCACACACACACACACACAAAAAGGCTCTTTTAAGAGCCGCCCACCACCTCCTTTTGAAGAGTTTAATCCAGATTCTCCTCCCCTCGGCAATTAATTTTGGAAGATTTTGTATTTGAGATTACATCTAACTAAAGACTTAAAACTCGGCTACTTTATGGAGGAAGCTGACGAGAGAAAATGTAGTTTCACTGGGTGGATGTCGCCGGTAATTTTTTCCCTCATTAGGAGCCGCTGTAAAATCGGGGACCGAAGCGCAAGGGTCTTGATGAACGTTCGCAGGTGCGAAGAGCAAATAAACGTATTTTTTTTTAAAAAAAACCGGCGATATAACGAGTGCTCGTGTCAAATGTTTCGAGGAATTGCTTTTTAACGTGCTTGCGAGAGAGAAAAAAAAAAACGTTTTTGTTTCATTGCGGTCGAGGAGCTTTATTCGGGCCGCTCAGCGACACCGGAGTTGAAAACGAGGGAGAAACAAACTTATTTCCCGCCAAAAAACTTGAAGATCAACTATCGAGTTATTTTTTATCCCGAAGATTTTCATCGAAACAAGAAGCAGTTTAGCACTTATAATAATAATAATAATAAAAATCAAGTTGGCTCTGATTCCCAGCTTCATTTCTAAATGAGGCAGGAAAACTCTTTAACATTGTATATTTGTATTAATCTAGAGTTTATTAATGTAAAATGTAAGGGCCTCACTTTGGCTTTTGTGTCTATCCGGGGATATAACAAATATAAATAAGATGTTATCAGTCTGACTCGTTGTCATTACTGTTAATGACGGTTTGAAACCGTTAACTCGTTCTTGGATTTGAAAATTCAAGCCACTCTCGGCCCAACGGCACCCGTTGCGGATATTTACATAAAACGGCTCAGCCCGGACTCGGCGGTAACCAATCAGAAGTTGGAATTTCGGCCAATGAGCTGACCCCCCCCCCCCCCCCCCTCAGGGAAAAACCAATCAGCTGTGGAAGTTTTAACCAATGAGCTGGCCTCAGGGATAACCAATCAAAAGCGGGCCTATAGACCAATGAGCTGGTCCCAGGATAACCAATCAGTGGTGGGAATTTTGACCAATGCGCTAACCTCAGAAGACCAATCAGATTTCGGAATTTTGACCAATCAGGGATCTGTTTTTCCCACCAATGAACGCGAAGCCGCCTGATTTCGCGCGGGTCTGAACAAGACACGTGTCGGGAGGGAGGGAAACCAGGGCTCATTAATGTAAGATAATCACAAGTAAAGCCTGATAAGGTTTCATTAAAAAATGTAAAGTATTCAACAAGAGCAAGCCCAGTATTTTAAACAATGGATTTGCATGTTCTCACACTGCTGTTATTATTAGTAGATCTTGTCATCCTCTTCCAGTGGAGGGACCACATTTCTATTTTTTTATCACTCAGGGGCCGCGAGCAAATTTCGGAAAGTTAAGGTTTGGCGCAACATTAAACATGAATTGCAATAAAATGTTGAGGTATGAGGAGAGGCGGCGGCGTAGTGGTCCTATCACTGGAGTGGTAACCCAGTGACCCGGGGTAATGCTCTGGGGACTCCAGTTCCAATCCCCATGGCGGAATTTGAATGGAATAAAATCTGGAATTCAGTCTAATGATGACCATGAACCATTGTCGATTGCGGTGAAAACCCATCAGGTTCACTTAATGTCCTTTAGGGAAGGAAATGTGCCATCCTTACCTGCCTACATGTGACTCCAGAACTGTAATAATGTGGCTGACTCTTAAATGCCCCCTGAACAAGGGGGATTAGGGATGGGCAATAAATACCTAACCAACAGATAAAAAAGATAAAAGCAAAATACTGCGGATGCTGGAAATCTGAAACAAAAATAGCTGGAAAATCTCAGCAGGTCTGACAGCATCTGCGGAGAGAAACACGGTGAACATTTCAAATCTGTAAAAAGCACTTTGCTGGGTGAAAATTACACAATGTCAGAGCAATAAATTGATCATTTTAAAGAATGTGTAATTAATAAAGATGACCATTTGAGTGTGAGAGGGTCAGGTTGTGTTTGTCCAGTTCACTCCCAGTCTCAGGTCGCTTGTTCACCCACCCTCACCACTGTGTGAGTTGGTACAAGTGTGTGAGGGTGGTGCAAACCCTGAGAGTGGGAGTGGGCCACACGCTCTCTCACACTCACTCACAATAAGCTCTCTCATGCGCTCACTCTACACACTCTCTCACTCACTTGCTGCATTTGCTGAATTCAGCGCCTGCATAATGACCAATTTTAACATGACATCATTTTCAAAATACCGCCCCAACCCCCACCTCGCCCACCCTGTGTTGATGCATTTTGTACTATTACATCTCACTCAGATACCAAAGCAGCCTCACTGAAGCAGCTGCTAAACCATTAAGCGGGTTCCAGTACACATACACAGGACATGAAATAACACCCGCATGTTCTTCTTATTATTATGTCCTGATTATTTATTTTTTTGTTAAACGTATGGACATAGACGTCCATGAAGAGAGATCCGACATTAGTTTGAAATGCTCTACACTTTCAATCCTGCACCAAATAAGCACCACTGAAACACACAGTTCTCCACAGAATCGCAGAACCTTGCAGGGCAGAAGGGAGCCATTCCACTCATCATGCCAGTGCTGGCTGTTTGAGAGAACTGTCAAATTAGCCTCGCCCTTTGCTCTTTTCCCCCAAAGTCCTTCAAACTTTCCTACTTCAAATATTTATCCAATTCTCTTTTGAAAGTTATTATTGAATCTGCTTACACCACTCTTTCAGGCAGTGCCTTCCAGATCACAGAAAAGTAGGCTGAATAGTGTTTAGTTTTACTTTATAGTCATTTGGTAGCACAGAACTTGAGTATTGCTGAAAACAGATACATGTTGCACCCAACAGGACACTCACAAGAATACCAATATAAGGGGAAAACAACAATTTATACTGTATGTGAAGAGAGTGATGATTGGTTGGCAAGTGGCATTGCTGTGGATAATGCAGCACGGATGGTGACTGACAGTTAACTGCCAAGCATTGTTTGAAATTTAAGCCAGGCGGCTTGACTAAAATGTTGCCCAGAGAAATGAGTCGGCGAATGGCTGTCGCTGATAAGAGAATATAATGTGGACCATTGCGCACATGCAGATGGGTATCAGTGGCCATCTTGCACAGCCCCATTGAGCTGGCAGGAAACACATGTTGTTAAAATTAGGGATGCCCAAGAGGCTGGCATTATGTGTCAATATATTTGCATAGCCAGTGTAGTGGGCACCTGTTGATCAGTGTTAAGTTGGTTCCTCCCTCAGATCAGGTTAGTCTGCTTCTCCAATTAGGACACTATTCAGATGTTAGCATCTTATATTGAACTAATACCCCTCTTGATTATTTTACGAACAAAAGAAACGGTTACTTTTAAGTGGTGTTTAACATGAGTTATGTCCACCTATAACATATTTGTTCTCAAAACACACGTGTAGAGATTGCAATTCTATTTGAGCTTTCAGGCGATACTTCCATATATTCCAGAGGAAGGGGCGAGGCCAAGGAGGGATTTGGAAACAAGGATGATGAATCTTAAAACTGAGGAAACTTGGAACTAATGTAGGCCCAAGAGCCCAGGAGTGATAGGTGAATGGGCCATGGTGTGAGTTAGGAGAGGGGCAGCAGAGCTTTGGGTAAGTTGCA
The DNA here is from genome assembly GCF_017639515.1 of Carcharodon carcharias. Lineage (NCBI taxonomy): Eukaryota > Metazoa > Chordata > Chondrichthyes > Lamniformes > Lamnidae > Carcharodon > Carcharodon carcharias. The sequence continues at coordinate 111,155,728 of NC_054485.1, forward strand.
GTTTATGGAGGGTAGAATATGTGAGGCCACCCAGGAGTGTGCTGGAATAGTCCATTCTGGAGATAATAAAGGCAACAATGAGGATTTCAGTAGCTGATGTTTTTTTTTTTGAAAAAATGCTTTATTCATAAAATATCTGGAAGAACATTACAAAACATTTCAAAATGGCCATCACGCAAAGTACAATCAGGTTCAACTTTTACACATGGATCATGACGTTCTTCAATAGAATTGTGAATATTACAGTCATTTCAATATGGTCATTACAGACAATCAGACAATGGGATTGGAGTTATCAACGTACATCCTGTTGCACTCTGAGGTGCTTCACTGCATTTATAATACAATTGGTATTCACTGCAGACATCCATTGCGAGCTGTACAGCCTGAGGGGTCTATACCTTTCCCAGCTCCTCGGCGCACTATGGCAGAAAGGTTTTAGACAGCGAGTTGAGACAGAGAAGGAATCAGGTGGTAGGAATCCTGAAATAGATGGTTTTTGTGATGTGCAGTTATGAGGCTGGGAGCTCCTCTCAAAGATGTTAGGTGTTTCATCCCTCACTTCCAGTCCCAGACAGGGGGAGTGATGGAGGTGCTGGTCAGCCTATGGCGTTTGATCCCCAAAATGTTTAATTGGAGGAAATTTCTGCACAATCCCATGCCGGATGTCAGAAAAGGAGTCTGATAATCTCACATAAAGTGACAGGTGGTGGTGAGGTGGAGCTGGGCGTCGTCACTGTACATATGGAAGCTGACCCTGTGCTTTCAGATTATGTCAATAAGAGGCAGCAGGGAGATGAGAAATTGGAGGGGACCAAGGATTGATCCTTCGGGGAACGCCAGAGGTAATGGTGCAGGACTTCCAAAGGCAAAAATGGGAGATGGACTCATATACGTATATTCTGATTCCACTCTCTGACTTTGAAATTATTAGAGTTCGTTCCATCAAAAATATGGCAATCATTTGAAAAGTAAAAGAAAGGAGTTGTATTTGAATCTCAGAACATGCCAGTGTTTTACAACCATTGATGTATCGTCACCTGTTGTGATGTGGGAAACACAAGCTTCAGCTTCTGTACCTCAAGCTCCCACAAACAGCAATGTGGTGCTGAGCAGATCTGTTTTTAGCGATGCTGTCTGAGTGCTAAACGTTGGCCAAGGCATTTGGAAGAAGAGCAGACCCCCATAGTATTGTGGGGTCAGTACTGCGCCCCCAACAGTTGCATAGTAAATGGTAGATTGGTGAGGACAACATCTAGTTTTTGTCTCTTGCTGTTTCTCTCACCACCTGCCGCAGACCCAGTTTGCCAGTTGGCATTTAGTACTCGGCCAGCTCGGTCAGATGTGGTGCTACTGAGCCACTCTTGTTGATGGACTTTGAAGTCCCCCACGCAAAGTACATTCTGCACCCTTGCTATTATAAGTGCTTCCACCAAGTGGCGTTCAACATGGAGAAGCACTTGTTCACCAGCTGAGGGGGTGGGGTGAGGGGGTGGTGCACAGTAGGTGGTAACCAGCCTGAGATTTCCTTGACCATGTTTGACCTGATGACATGAGTCTTCATGGGATCCGGAGTATATCCAGAATGGCATTGAGGTCGTTTTGTCATTTATAGAGGGTTCTATTGGATATTCTACATCCTACTCAAAAAATACCTGATCTAAACGACTGTATTTAAAGAGCAGAGATTTTCACCTCTCAAATTTTTGTACTTTTCTAATTTTTTGGGTGCAGTTCTATCTGTGCCTGTGGCCAGACTTACACAGGCCTCTTTTTAACACCTGTCATCCTGGCACCCAGGCCAGAGTTAAACAATGCCTGGCTGCAAAACCAGAGTCAGGTCAAAACTCTAGGGTAGAAACAACATTTGGAATAGTGAAGCTAAAGTCATCAGATGAACTTCGAGACTCGCCAAGCCACAGCAGAACTGGAAGCTTGTGAGCAGAGCTACGTTTAACTGGCTCCATTTGCATTCATGTAGAGCGTCTTGTGGTGCAGTTTGCCACTGAGCCACAAGTTCTGGGTTCAAGTCCCACCTCAGGACTGATAGCCACAGGGAGCATGTTCGTAACAACAGGCTGAAAGTCAATCTGAAAATTCTTCCAACACATGTCAATGACAGGCATTGAGAGCAGGAGAGATTCCTGGTGAGCTGTGTGATGGAAAGAATGTTGAAGTCCCTACCATCAATGCCCATAGCTCCAGGTTACAACAGGCATGTGAAAGTGAATGTTGTCACAGCAACTTGGACCCCCTGAAGGGACTGTAACACCGCCACTTTCATTCACATCCTGACAAAATGAAATTATGACAAGCTATGTGAACCATCACATGGTCTTACATGTTCTCTTATGAACGAGCATCAATTGATCAATCTTTTAGTGTCAAGTGGCTTTTTGTCATCGCAGAATGGTTCAGTGATGGCACTCTGAAAGGTTGTGGGAGTGACCACCGCACAGTCGTTGCGGAGACAGAGTCCCACCTTCCATCGTGTTGTGTGGCACTACCACCGTGCTAAATGGGATAGACTTCGAATAGATCGAGCAACTCAAGACTGGGCATCCATGAGGCTCTGTGGGCCATCAGCAGCAGCAGAATTGTACCTGAACACAATCTGTAACCTCATGGCCCAGAATATCCCTCACTCTACCATTACCATCAAGCCAGGGGATCAACCTCGGTTCAATAAGGAGTGGAGAAGAGCATGCCAGGAGCAGCACCAGGCATACCTAAAAATGAGGTGTCAACCTGGTGAAGCTATAACACAGGTTATAACACTTGTGTGCCAAACAGCATAAGCAGCAAGTGATAGACAGAGCTAAGTGATCCCAAAACCAACGGATCAGATCTAAGTCCTGCAGTCCTGCCACATCCAGTGATGATTGGTGGTGGACAATTAAACAACTCACTGGAGGAGGAGGCTCCACAAGTATCCCCATCCTCAATGATGGGGGAGCCCAGCACATCAGTGCAAAGGATAAGGCTGAAGCATTTACAACGACCTTCAGTAACAAGTGCCAAGTCAATGAACCATCTCGACTTCCTCTGGAGGTGCCCATCGTCACAGATGCCAATCTTCTGCCAATTTGATTCACCTCTTGCCCTACCCCCTTATCCTCTTACACTGCACTCCACGTGATATCAAGAAAAGGCTGAAGGCACTGGATGCTGCAATGGCTATTGACCCTGACAATATTCCAGCAATAGTACTGAAGACTTGTGCTCCAGAACTTGCCGCGCCCTTAGTCAAGCAGTTCCAGTACAGCTACAACACTGGCATCTACCCAGCTATGTGGAAAATTGCCCAGGTATGTCCTGTACACAAAGAGCAACCCAGCCAATTACTGCCGTAGTCTACTCTCAATCATCAGCAAAATAATGAAAGGGGTCATTAACAGTGATATCAAGCAGCACTTACTCAGCAAGTAACCTGCTCACTGGTGCTCAGTTTAGGTTCTGCCAGGGCCAATTGGCTCCTGACCTAATTACAGCCTTGGTTCAAACCTGGACAAAAGAGCTGAACTCCAGAACTGAGGTGAGAGTGACTCCCTTGACATCAAGGCAGCATTTGAGTGCGGCATCAAGGAGCCCCGGCAAAACTGGAGTCAATCATGGGGAAAACTCTCTGATGGTTGGAGTCACATTTATCACAAAGGAAAATGGTTGTGGTTCAAAAACAGAAAATGCTGGAAAAACTCAGCACATCTAACAGTATCTGTGGAGAGAAAAGAAACACAGAGTTAACGCTTCGAGTCCGTATGACTCTTCTTCAGGGCTCATGGCACAGATGTTGTTAGACCTGCTGAGTTTTTCCAGCATTTTCTGTTTTTGTTTCAGATTTCCAGCACTGCAAGTATTTGTTTTATCTTAATGGATGTAGTTGTTAAAGGTCAATCATCTCAGCTCCAGGACATCACTGCAGGAGTTCCTCAGGGTTGTGTCCTCGGCCCAACCATCTTCAGCTGCTTCATCAATGATCTTCCTTCCCTCATAATGTCAGAAGTGGGGATGTTCGCTGATGATTGCACAATGTTCAGCACCATTCACAACTCCTCAGATACTGAAGCAGTCCATGTCCAAACGCAGCAAGACCTGGACAATATCCAGGCTTGGGCTGGCAGGTGGTAATTAACATTCACACCACACAAGTGCCAGGAAATGACCATCTCCAACATCAGAGAATCTAACCATCGCCCCTTGACATTCAATGGTATTTCCATCACTGAATCCCCGACTATCAATATCCTGGGGATTACCATTGACCAGAAACTGAACTGGACCAGCCATATAAAATACTGTGGCTACAAGAGCAGGTCAGAGGCTGGGAATCCTGTGGTGAGTAACTCACCTCCTCTGTCCACCATCTACAAGGCACAAGTCAGGAGTGTGATGGAATACTCCCCACTTGCCTGGATAAGTGCAGCTCCAGCAACACAAGTAGTTTGATACCGTCCAGGACAAAGCAGCCCCATTTGATTGACACCCCATCAACAAACATTCACTCCCTCCATCACCGACGCACAGTGACAGCATTGTGTGTACCATCTACAAGATGCACTGCAGGAATTCACCAAGGGTCCTTCGACAGCACCTTCCAAACCCATGACCACTACCATCTAGAAGGACAAGGGCAGCAGACACATGGGAACACCACCACCTGGAAGTTCCCTCCAAGTCACTCATCATCCTGACTTGAAAATATATCACTGTTCCTTCACTGTCGCTGGGTCAAAATCCTGGAACTCCCTCCCTAACAGCACTGTGGGTGTACCTACACCACATGGACAAAATCCTGGAACTCCCTCCCTAACAGCACTGTGGGTGTACCTACACCACATGGACAAAATCCTGGAACTCCCTCCCTAACAGCACTGTGGGTGTACCTACAACACAGGGACAAAATCCTGGAACTCCCTCCCTAACAGCACTGTGGGTGTACCTACACCACATGGATAAAATCCCGGAACTCCCTCCCTAACAGCACTGTGGGTGTACCTACACCACATGGTCAAAATCCTGGAACTCCCTCCCTAACAGCACTGTGGGTGTACCTACACCACATGGACAAAATCCTGGAACTCCCTCCCTAACAGCACTGTGGGTGTACCTACACCACATGGACAAAATCCTGGAACTCCCTCCCTAACAGCACTGTGGGTGTACCTACACCACACGGACAAAATCCTGGAACTCCCTCCCTAACAGCACTGTGGGTGTACCTACACCACATGGACAAAATCCTGGAACTCCCTCCCTAACAGCACTGTGGGTGTACCTATGCCACATGGATTACAGCGGTTCAAGGAGGCAGCTCACCACTGACTTCCCAAGGGTGTCTAGGGATGGGCAGTAAATTCTGGCCTAGATTGCAGTGCCAACATCCTATAGAACCATAGAAAAGTTACAGCACAGAAGGAGGCCATTCAGCCCATCTGTCCATGGCAGCCCGAGGACACCCAGGTGCCTTTTCTAATCCCTCCTTCCTGCACCCGGCCCATAGCCCTGCAGCTTACAGCACTTAAGGTGCAGATCCAGGTACTTTTAAAAATAATTTAAAGTTTCTGCCTCTACCACCAACTTGGGCAACGAATTCCAGACACCCACTACCCTCTACATAAAAAGGTTCTTCCTCATGTCCCCCCTACACCTTCTGCCACTTATCTTGTATCTATGTCCATCAAAGTATTCTCTATCAAAGGAAACAATTTTATCCTGTCCACTCTATCTATTCCCCTTATAATTTTGTACACCTCAATCAAGTCACCTCTCAGCTTTCTTTGTTCTAAGGAAAATAACCCCAACCTATCCAATCTCTCCTCGTAGCTACACTTTTCTAACCCTGGCAACATTCTTGTAAACCTCCTCTGCACTCTCTCCAGAGCTATTACATCCTTCCTGTAATGTGGTGACCAGAACTGCACACAATACTCCAGTTGTGGCCTCACCAGTGTTTTATACAATTCCAACATTATATCCTTACCTTTATATTCTATACCTCTGTCAATGAAGGAAAGCATTCCATATGCCTTCTTTACAACCTTGTCTACTTGAATTGCCACATAAATACTTTGGCTTCCCGTGAAATAATTTTTTTCAAGTTCATGCTGGCAAATTCAAAGCAATTAATGTACTCAAAGCGGACAGTTAGACTTCCACCTGAAGTCAAAGGCAAGTCATGCGCAGTTTTATACATCTTTGAAGCAGGGCACTAAACCAAGTTTGAGTCTGACCTCTCGGTTAAATGTAAAAGAACACATGGTATTTTCCAAAGAAGATCAAAGATCAAATTTTCAAAGCGCTTACCCCGGTGTCGTGACCAACATTTATCCACAAGCCAACATCATGAAAGACAGATCAGTTGGTCATTTATTACATGGCTGCTTCTGGGATCTTGCTGTGCACAAATTGGCTGCATCATTCCCCGATATTGCAACAGTGACCACATCTCAAAAACACTGCCTAGGACATGAAGCCCTTGGGACACCCGACCTAGAGTCATGGAAGGTGCGTTTTAAATGTTAGCCATTTATTTAACCTGACCATTTAGCAAAGCAAGGTCACATGCATTTTGCAGGGTAAGTTTAAAGGCTTGGTGTCATGGATTTTTCTCGAGCCTGTGTTCGATCCCAGTGTTAGTTGAAATTAAATTAATTGCTGATTGAAGGGGAAACCACAGCAAATAAATGTGGTTCCCAAGAATGATTTGCATTCGTCTCAGGTAATGGCCGATTATTTAAAATAGCTTACTGTTACTGACGCAAACTAACTTGTTTTTACTTTAACTGTGGATATTAGTTCATAGATCGCCCGGAAAATATTAGGCACAAAGGGGTGTGATTCCCTTTATTGTGAAGCCGATTTTAAGCCACAGTCTAAGGCTGGTTTAAAATTGGCGGGCTTTGGAAGCCGAGTCACATGACGTTCACGGCTGAGCCGCCTGTCCCTGGGTTCTTCACCCAGGTCCGCCGGCACTGTATAAAAAGGGGCAGCAAACCGGCCTGTCCGTCAGTGGGTGTACGTCATGTCGGGCAGAGGGAAAGGTGGAAAGGGGTTGGGCAAAGGCGGAGCCAAGCGGCACCGCAAGGTCCTTCGCGATAACATCCAGGGCATCACCAAGCCGGCCATCCGGCGCCTGGCCCGCCGCGGGGGCGTCAAGCGCATCTCCGGCCTCATTTACGAGGAGGTCCGCGGAGTCCTGAAGGTTTTCTTGGAAAACGTGATCAGGGACTCGGTCACCTACACTGAACACGCCAAGCGCAAGACGGTGACGGCCATGGATGTGGTCTACGCCCTGAAGCGCCAGGGGCGGACCCTGTATGGCTTCGGTGGTTGAGGATAGCTTCAGAAAGAGAGTGACTTAGAAACCAAAGGTTCTTTTAAGAACCACCAAATGTCCTTGAAAAGGTTTATAACTGGGTGGATTTAGCAGCATAAATTCAACATATTTTGAAACGCCGAATAGATTCTTGATTCGCCCTCATGAAAAGCACTTTTCCTGCCTTCAGGCTCCAGGTTGGGTTTAGATCATAAACAATTTGGACGGCCGCCTTCCACATGTTGCATCTCCTGACACAGGTTCTTGTCCCTGATTTTGTCGTTTGAATCTCATTGTGTTCCACTGTATCCACGACTCTTCCTCCCGCACTTTCCAGTTGCTTGAAAACTGACCAGTCAAAAGCATCTTGCTAGTTCTGGCGAAAGGTCATTGACCTGAAATGTCAGCAGAGGCCGCCTGACCTGTGTTCCCCCACCTCCCTTTCAAAGGCAATTCTCCAGCTGAGATCTTAACCAGTGTTTTATACAAATCCAACACAACATTGCTCTGTACTCTATGCCCCTATTAATAAAGCCTAGGATACTGTATGATTCTTTTAGCCGCACTCCATCTGTTCTGTCATCTTCAATGGCTCACGAACACACCCAGGTCCCTCTGCTCCTGCACCCTCTTTAGAATTGTGCCCTTTACTTCATATTGTCTCTCCGTGTTCTTCCTCGCGTTTCTCCGCATTGAACTCCGTCTGTTTCGGTAGTTATTGCTGCGAAGTTATTACTGAGAAAGTGAAGATGCCGTACATGTAACAATTTGCATTCGTAGAACACGTCGCACGGTAACAGGTTGCAAGGTGCTACAAACGAGGTTTCAAACACAGTTTAATGGAGCACATACATGGCTTTTGGACAGATAACCAAATCTTCATCAAACAGCTAAATTTTAAGGAGCACCTGAAAAGGCGGAGAGGGGAAAGAGAGTCGAAGAGGTTTAGGGAGGAAGTTCCAAAAGTAAGTGCAAGTTCTTGTTTTGTCTGACTGAAGGCAGTGAAGAAGAAAGAGTCAGCATGGACTGAGTGAGTGAATGGTTTCCTTCTAGTACCTCCTGGGGAGGGTTTACTTACATGTGAGAGATGTGGCAACTAAGAGATAATACTGGAGAGGAGTACCAAGGTGCACAGAATACTGGGAGAGCCAAATAACACTAAAGTTGCAAATAGTAAGGCATTAGGTGGGTTCAGTGTAAGGGAGAAAGTAATAAAGTATTAGTTAGGGTTACTGTGCACGGAATATCATTAATAAAGATTGGTGAGTTACAAGCGCAGATTGCCATATGATGTTATGGCGATAACAGAGAACTGGCTTAAAGAAGGACAGGACTAGGTGTTAAACATCCCTAGGTAGAAGGTGGTCAGGAAAGGTGGGAAAAGAAAGGGTGGCGATATTGATTAAGGAGAGTGCTGCAGAGAGAAAGGATGGCCAGGTGGAGGTGGGGGGTCAAGGACAGATACTATCCGGGGCAAAGAAGCTCATTTGATCAGCACCTCATCCACCACCTTTTAACATTCTCTCCCTCCGCTACTGATGCACAGAGGCAGCAATGTGTACCATCTACAAGGTGCACCGCAGGAATTCACCAAGGATCCTTGACAGCACCTTCCAATCTCTTCTCATACACTTTTATTTGCTTATTTGAGATTGTGGTGGAGACAGTGTCAATGGAGTGGTTAGGATCTGGAATGCACTGTCTGAGAGTGTGGTGGAGACAGGGACAATCGAGTGGTTAGGATTTGGAATGCACTGTCTGAGAGTGTGGTGGAGACAGGGACAATCGAGTGGTTAGGATCTGGAATGCACTGTCTGAGAGTGTGGTGGAGACAGGGTCAATCGAGCGGTTAGGATCTGGAATGCACTGTCTGAGAGTGTGGTGGAGACAGGGTCAATCGAGCAGTTAGGATCTGGAATGCACTGTCTGAGAGTGTGGTGGAGACAGGGTCAATCGAGCGGTTAGGATCTGGAATGCACTGTCTGAGAGTGTGGTGGAGACAGATTAAAATGAGGCTTCCAAAGAAAATTGGATAATTATCTGAAAAAAAACCTTTCAGGGCTATAGGGAAACATAGGCATGTGGGACTTGGTGAGTTGCTTTTGCAGAGAGCCAGCATGGACAATATGGGCTGAATGGCCTACCTCTGTGCTGTAGGTCCAATGACTCTACTTCAACCTTACAATGGAGGGAACCATTTGGACCATCACCTCGAGGTTCTATTGTTAGACACCAAACATATAAGGCCAAATCAGTGGTGTAGTGGTAATATCACTGGACTAATAATCCAGAGACCCAGGCTTATCACCTGGAAGCAAGGGTTCAAATCCCCCCATAGCAGCTGGTGGAATTTAAGTTCAATTAATAACCTGGAGCAGGGAAAAAAATAAGTTAGTAGTCTCAGTAATGGTGACCATGAAAACATGGTAGATTGTTATAAAAACCCATCTGGTTCATTAATGTCCTTTAGGAAAGGAAATCTGGCCTCCATGAGACTCAGATCCATTCCTTACCAGCAACACACACAACCCATGAAATAATTTTTTTTAAATTCAGCCCATAAACCATGTCCTCATTGTGTTTCATTTTTCTTTACTGATTTTTTATTTAATTTCCCTCTTTCCCTTTCCTTTCAGATAACAGCTATACATGGTGCTGCCATTCACCCCTCCTCTGGCCACACCTTTTGTTCCTTCACTTGTTCCGTTACCACTTCCTTTGCACCGTGAAACCTTTAATTTAACCTCTCCTGCCCTCCGCTCTATCACAGAGCTTACCTTTTTTATTCCCTTCCTCTCCCCAGCCTTTGTAAATGTTTAAAACCTATTTGTATTTCTAATCTAATACAAAATTTTTAAAATATGACACTGAGCAGGAAAACAGGAAGTGCTGGCAATAATCAGTAGGTTGGGCAGCACATAATGGAGAGAAAGAGCTAAATGGTTCAAGCCAATGACCCATCACTAGACTTCCAACATCTGCTGTATTTTGTTTTTGTTATTAGTTCTTCAATGTTATATCTCCAGCTTTTCCCAGTTTTGATGAAAGATTATGTCCTGATTATACCAAGCTAGTTGGGAAAGTAAGCCATGCGGGGGACACAGAGAGGCTGCAAATAGATATAAACAGGTTAGGTGGGAAAGTAAGCTGCCTGGAGGACACAGAGAGGCTGCAAAGAGATATAAACAGTTTAAGTGGGAAAGTAAGTTGTGTGGAGGACACAGAGAGGCTGCAAAGAGATATAAACAGGTTAAGTGGGAAAGTAAGTTGTGTGGAGGACACAGAGAGGCTGCAAAGAGATATAAACAGGTTAAGTGGGAAAGTAAGTTGTGTGGAGGACACAGAGAGGCTGCAAAGAGATATAAACAGTTTAAGTGGGAAAGTAAGTTGTGTGGAGGACACAGAGAGGCTGCAAAGAGATATAAACAGGTTTAGTGGGAAAGTAAGTTGTGTGGAGGACACAGAGAGGCTGTAAAGAGATATAAACAGGTTAGGCGAGTGGGCAACAAGATGGAAGGTGGAATCTAATGTAGGGAAGTGTGAAGTTATTAATTTTGGTTGTAAAGATAGAAAAAAAGCAGAATATTCTTTTAAAAGATGAGAGAATTTGCAAGTGTTGATGTTCAAAGGGACTTGGGTGTGCTTGTACAAGTTAGCATGCAGGTGCAGCAAGCAATTAGGAACACAGGTGGCGTGTTGGCCTTTATTGCAAGGGGATGGAGTACAAGAATAAAGAAGTTTTGCTCCAGGGTTTTGGGGAGACCACATCTGGAGTACTTTCTGCAGTTTTGGTCTCCACATTTAAGGAAGGATAGACTTGCACTGGGGGCGGGACAGTGAAGATTCACTAGATTGGCCCCTGGGATGAGGGGCCTGTCCCGATGATGAGGGGCTGAGTAAATTGGGTTTATAATCTCTGGAGTTTAGAAGAATGAGAGACGATCTCATTGAAACCCACAAGATTCTGAAGGGGTTTGACGGGGTGGACGCTGAGAGATTGTTTCCCCTGGTCTGAGAATCTAAAACACGGGGGGGGTGGGGGTGGGGCTCAGTCTCAGGATAAGGGGCCGATCATTTAGGGCTGAGATGGGGAGAAATTACTGCACTCAAAAGGGTTTGTGAATCTTTGGAATTCTCCACCCCAGAGGGTTGTGGATTTCCCATCGCTGGATACATTTAAGGCCGGGGATGGGCAGATGTTCGGTCTGTCAGGGAGTGAAGGAACATGGGGAGTGGAAACCCAAGACCAGCCATGAGGGTGCAGCAGGGCTGGAGGGGCCGAATGGTCTCTCTCTCCGCAGAGGCTGCTGAATATTTGCAGCATTTTGGGGTTTTATTTCCCCCTCAGGACCCCCCACCCCCCCCCACCCCCACCCCATGATTTTAGCTGATTTTTTATGGCCATGTGAGTGGCTCTGAAAAGAGCCTTTGGTGTTTCAGATCTTTCTCCGCTCCTCGTGCCTCTACCTCCTCTTCCCCGCCGCCCGCTTACGCCCCACAGGCCTGCACGTTGCCGGCCGCTTAGCAGCTTTTCTCGGCCTGGCCGCCGTCCCCTTTCGGGGGCCCTTGGCCGCCGCTTTCTTGGCCCGTTTGGCCGCCGCTCTCTTCGGGGCCGCTCTCTTGGCCGTCGGCGCTTTCCTCTTGGCCCCTCCTTTGGTGCCGTCCTCGGCCTCTCCTTCCTCCGGTCCCCCTTCCTCCTCCTCCTCCTCCTTCTCCTGCTGCTGCTCCGGGTGGAGGGAGGCCGAGGAGGTGCCGGCCCCGCTCTCGGCCGGGGATCCCTTGTTGGCCACGGTGCTGAGCGGCGGGTTGGGCCGGGCGCCGCCGCCGCCCTTCTCCAGCTCGTAGCCGGAGGCCGAGATGGTTTTCTTCAGGGGGCCCAGCTTGGCCGCCTGGCGCTCCTTGGTGGCGGCCACCGCCTCCAGGATCTGCTCGGCCACCGCCGCGCCGCCGCTTTTCTGCGGCCGGTAGGCGGCCTTCTTCTTGGCGGCTGGGGCGGCGGCGGCGCAATCGGGAGGAGCAGGTACGGGGACATCGGTTTTGGCGGGGACGCTCTCGGCCATCGGACTGATCCCAATGAGTCCGCAGCCGTCGCGCTTCGACATGTGGCCGGATGGCGCCGCCGATATTTTATATAAGGCGGGAAAGCGGACGGGATGGAGGCAAACCGCCCCTAGGCCCCGCCCCTTCCGCTCGGCCGACACCAAGGGCCCCTCACGACGAGGGGTCCACCGCCGCTAGGCCCCCGCCCCCTGGACCAGACCCCGCCCTGGGGACTGGGCCCCGCCCCTTCCACTTTGGCACGCAGTCGCTACGCTGACTCCAAACACCCCCTCCCCCCCCCCCCCTCAGTCGGCATCGCCCTCGGGCCAAGTGCTGGAAAATACATAGGTGGCCGGCACGGACACGATGGGCCGAAGGGCGAGGACGCCGCGACGAGCCCCGTCCCCTGTCCGCTAGGGCATTGGATTACCCACGTCCGTTATCTCCCCGTCCCACCCGGCTTGGCCTGACCTAGGCTCCGCCCCCTGCCCTCTGGACTAGGCCCCGCCTACTGCCGCTCGGCCCGGCCCTCGACGCCACGCTCCGCCCACTGCCTCCAGGCCACGTGCCTGCTCTACGCCCCGCCCCTCCCCTGTCCCCAGACCCCGCCCCTGATGCTAGTTCCCGCCAACCTGCCCTCGCTGCTGCAGGTTACAGATCCACATACACCTTGACCTGAACAGGAAGAGAGAGACAGTTAATTCACCAGCACCCATTGCTGGAGAAAGACTTGTTTAAAAAAATAACATTTTTCCTGCAAACTGGCAGTCTATGTTAACTTTCTCCAGACCTAAGGGCCTCCCTGTATCATATTTTAAATATGAGGGTCAGTCCTTTCAAAAAAAAGTCCGCGAATGCAAGAACTCTGAAAAATGAGCGGCAAGTGCTGGGTCCAGTTCCTTGGGAGGTTTCATTATGTTACAGGCTCTATATTAATACAAATTGTGTTCAATTTATCAGCAGTTTTCTGGCCACAGCCGTGCAGAAGAAAAAAGTTAACTTTGCAAGTCGGTGCCCTAATGTCGAGTGTTCTGATGAGAAGCCATTGACCTGAAGCATTAACTCGGTTGTCAGATCTGCTGAGAATTTCCAGCATTTCCCGAGATATAATTTTCATAACACCGGGTCTTGGGGAGGGGCTGCGGGATTGGACGGAGGGTTTTGGGGTGGGGCTGCGGGATTGGACGGAGGGTTTTGGGGTGGGGCTGCGGGATTGGACGGAGGGTTTTGGGGTGGGGCTGCGGGATTGGACGGAGGGTTTTGGGGTGGGGCTGCGGGATTGGACGGAGGGTTTTGGGGTGGGGCTGCGGGATTGGACGGAGGGTTTTGGGGTGGGGCTGCGGGATTGGACGGAGGGTTTTGGGGTGGGGCTGCGGAAAGTTGCTGGTGCAGAGAGCGGGAAAAATTAAAACTTGCAACAAAAAAACCCCAGGGGCTCTTTTCAGAACCAGCAATGTTTTCATAAATAAGGGTTAACTTTGCCCCCCCCCCCCCCACCATCCCAGAAAACCGGGTGTGAGAATTGGACTTAAATCGGGGAAGATTTATATAAATGTATATAAATATATACACCACCTTAATTTAAGGGGAATAACCTTCAGACGTCACAAGCCAATCTCTGAATTGAAAAGAAAAAAGCTGCTTATTCGCCTAATTGAGTTTATGGAAAAGTCTCTTGGACCCGAGTTTCGGACAGTGGGGGGGGGGGGGGGTGGGAAACGGCCCCAATTCCGCTTCAATCCCTCCCGGGGCTGGAAGGTCAGAGTCAGGAACGAACTGGGAAACTGTCTGTGTTTCCCCGGATTTCCCGGACTCCTTCCCGCAGCCGCCAAATCAACTCCAAAACCCTCAACAGACACACGGCCAAAGTGCGAGAAAAATATCCCATATCAACCCTTTAGGGAGGGGCCCAATTCTGCCAAGTTTAGTTGCTTATCATTTCTTATCATTTAGTTTATAAATTTTATTTATAATTTAAACCCTCGCATCCTAACAAGTGATTATTTCCGATTGGAGAGAAAAATGATAAACCGCCGAACTCTTGTTCCACATGGTTTATCTTTTCCTTTTTAAATTGAAATTGCCACGTTAATTTTTAGCCCAAACGCACTGACTGAGGTTGCACCAATCCAGCAAATTGACGTGGACCCACTTTACTGGGGTTAAATGACCAAAATAAAACTCCCTCCTTCCAGCATTTGTCTGTTTAAATTCTTTCATGGGTTGTGGGATGTGTTGCCCATCGGGAGTGGCTTAGCTTGGCCCATTTCAGAGGGTTAGTGAAGTGGGCCAGGCCAGGTGAGGAGGGCAGATTTCCTCCCCTAAAGGGGCATTAGTGAACCAGGTGGGGTTTTTAACGACCACGGTCACTATTTACAGAGATTTCAATTCCAGATTCACCTTCAATTCCACCACCTGACGTCTTTTAGGATTTGAACCCATGGCCCCAAGAGCATGACCCCAGGCCTCTGATTTACCAAAACAAAAACAGAATTACCTGGAAAAACTCAGCAGGTCTGGCAGCATCGGCGGAGAAGAAAAGAGTTGATGTTTCGAGTCCTCATGACCCTTCAACAGAACTTGAGTTCAAGTCCAAGAAAGAGTTGAAATATAAGCTGGTTTAAGGTGTGTGTGTGGGGGGTGGAGAGATAGAGAGACAGAGAGGTGGAGGGGGGGGTGTGGTTGTAGGGACAAACAAGCAGTGATAGAAGCAGATCATCAAAAGATGTCAACGACAATAGTACAATAGAACACATAGGTGTTAAAATTAAAGTTGGTGATATTATCTAAACGAATGTGCTAATTAAGAATGGATGGTAGGGCACTCAAGGTATAGCTCTAGTGGGGTTTTTTTTTATAATGGAAATAGGTGGGAAAAGAAAAATCTTTATAATTTATTGGAAAAAAAAGGAAGGGGGAAACAGAAAGGGGGTGGGGATGGGGGAGGGAGCTCACGACCTAAAGTTGTTGAATTCAATATTCAGTCCGGAAGGCTGTAAAGTCCCTAGTCGGAAGATGAGGTGTTGTTCCTCCAGTTTGCGTTGGGCTTCACTGGAACAATGCAGCAAGCCAAGGACAGACATGTGGGCAAGAGAGCAGGGTGGAGTGTTAAAATGGCAAGCGACAGGGAGGTTTGGGTCATTCTTGCGGACAGACCGCAGGTGTTCTGCAAAGCGGTCGCCCAGTTTACGTTTGGTCTCTCCAGTGTAGAGGAGACCACATTGGGAGCAACGAATGCAGTAGACTAAGTTGGGGGAAATGCAAGTGAAATGCTGCTTCACTTGAAAGGAGTGTTTGGGTCCTTGGACGGTGAGGAGAGAGGAAGTGAAGGGGCAGGTGTTGCATCTTTTGCGTGGGCATGGGGTGGTGCCATAGGAGGGGGTTGAGGAGTAAGGGGTGATGGAGGAGTGGACCAGGGTATCCCGGAGGGAGCAATCCCTACGGAATGCCGATAAGGGGGGTGAAGGGAAGATGTGTTTGGTAGTGGCATCATGCTGGAGTTAGCGGAAATGGCGGAGGATGATCCTTTGAATCATCCAAACACTCCTTTCAAGTGAAGCAGCATTTCACTTGCATTTCCCCCAACTTAGTCTACTGCAATCGTTGCTCCCAATGTGGTCTCCTCTACATTGGAGAGACCAAACGTAAACTGGGCGACCGCTTTGCAGAACACCTGCGGTCTGTCCGCAAGAATGACCCAAACCTCCCTGTCGCTTGCCATTTTAACACTCCACCATGCTCTCTTGCCCACATGTCTGTCCTTGGCTTGCTGCATTGTTCCAGTGAAGCCCAACGCAAACTGGAGGAACAACACCTCATCTTCTGACTAGGCACTTTACAGCCTTCCGGACTGAATATTGAATTCAACAACTTTAGGTCTTGAGCTCCCTCCCCCATCCCCACCCCCTTTCTGTTTCCCCCTTCCTTTTTTTTCCAATAAATTATAAAGATTTTTCTTTTCCCACCTATTTCCATTATAAAAAAAAAACCCACTAGAGCTATACCTTGAGTGCCCTACCATCCATTCTTAATTAGCACATTCGTTTGATTAAATCACCAACTTTAACTTTAACACCTATGTGTTCTACTGTACTATTGTCGTTGACATCTTTTGATGATCTGCTTCTATCACTGCATGTTTGTCCCTACAACCACACCCCCCCCCCCCTCCACCTCTCTGTCTCTCTATCTCTCCGCCCCCCACACACACACCTTAAACCAGCTTATATTTCAACTCTTTCTTGGACTTGAACTCAAGTTCTGTCGAAGAGTCATGAGGACTCGAAACGTCAACTCTTTTCTTCTCCGCCGAAGCTGCCAGACCTGCTGAGTTTTTCCAGGTAATTCTGTTTTTGTTTTGGATTTCCAGCATCCGCAGTTTTTTTGTTTTTACCTCTGATTTACCAGCCCAGTGACATTCCAGCTGCGCCAAAGCCTCGCCAAAAACTCTAGGTTATTCCAGGTGTAGCCGAACCACGATGACAAAAATAAAGCGCAGAGAGAAAGAGCAAGGAAAAGGGAAACATTAAGACTATAAACCGGGGGATAGCGCTCAAACTGAAAACAGCAAGCACGGGACCCGATGGGCTGAAGGGTCTCATCTCCCCAGGTCTAAACAGCTGGAACAGCGCTCAAAGAGCTAGCACGGGCGGGAAGGGTCTCACCTCCCCAGGTCTAAACAGCTGGAACAGCGCTCAAAGAGCTGGCACGGGAAAGGTGGGCTGAAGGGTCTCACCTCCCCAGGTCTAAACAGCTGGGAACAGCGCTCAAAGAGCTAGCACGGGCGGGAAGAGCTGAAAGGTCTCACCTCCCCCAGGTCTAAACAGCTGGAACAGCGCTCAAAGAGCTGGCACGGGAAAGGTGGGCTGAAGGGTCTCATCTCCCCCAGGTCTAAACAGCTGGGAACAGCGCTCAAAGAGCTAGCACGGGAAAGGTGGGCTGAAGGGTCTCATCTCCCCCAGGTCTAAACAGCTGGGAACAGCGCTCAAAGAGCTAGCACGGGCGGGAAGAGCTGAAGGGTCTCATCTCCCCCAGGTCTAAACAGCTGGGAACAGCGCTCAAAGAGCTAGCACGGGAAAGGTGGGCTGAAGGGTCTCATCTCCCCCAGGTCTAAACAGCTGGGAACAGCGCTCAAAGAGCTAGCAGGGGCGGGAAGGGCTGAAGGGTCGGTTGCCGCTTTTTGGTTGATGTCGGTGGCTCTGAAAAGAGCCTTTTTGTGTGTGTTTTGAGGGGGAGACGGGCTCTCCCGCGGGTCTAGCGATGATTTATTTTATTTTTATGATGAGATGATTTATTTGCGGCACTTTTTCCGCCGGGGTTTGGGTGCTTTTCGGGCCGGGGCGGCGGCCGCCCTCCTCCGCCCGGGGCCCCGCTTCTTGCTGCCGGCGGCTGCTCGCTCCCGGCCTCTGCGCTTGGCCGGGGCGGCGGAGGCGGGAGGGCGGCGACGGGGGGGAGCCGGGGGCGGGGGGGCCGACGGCGGGAGCGGCGGCGGCGGCTTCTTCCTCTTCCTCTTGGCCCCGAGGCCGGGCCCCCGAGCTCTGCCCCGGGCCCCTCCCGCCCGCTGGGGCGGCGGCGGCGGCGGCGGCTGCTGCTTCTGCCTCCGGCCGGGCCTCAGGCAGCCCCGGCCTCGGCCGCCCGCCCCCCGGGTCCGGGCCCGGGTCCGGGTCTGGGTCCGGACCACGCAGCCGCTGCGAACCAGGCCGCCCACGGCGATGCGGAGCTGGCTCTGATTCTCCTCTACGTCATATCCGCTGGACAGCAGCGCCTCCCGCAGGAAGGTGAGCGACACTCCACCCCGCTGCTTCCGGGCCGACAGCGCCTGCAGCATCAGCTTGTTGATGCCCGGCATGTTACGGCGCCGCCGCTGGGGTGCGCACGACTCCGGCAGCGGCAGGGGCGGCAGCAACTGAGTCCGCGTCCTCCTTTTCCTCGGCTTCTTCTTACTGCCGCCCCCGCCGCAACCCACCCCCCGCTTCTTCTTCTTCTTCTTCTTCCTCTTCCGCTGCTGCGGGCCGCCGGGGGTCACCATGAGGCACCGGAGGGGGAGGTGGTGGGGGGGGGGGGGGGAAACCGGCAGCTCCTCCACCCTCGGCGCAGCCCCCACCCAGCTGCGGGAGCAGCCGCCCCCGGCGCCGCTCTTTAAAGGCGCAAGGCAGACGCCATAGAAACAAGAGAGGGGGCGGGGGCGGGGGCGGGGCCTCGCCACCAGCCAATCGCCTGCTTCGCCCTCCGGCAACATTCCACGCTCGCCCGCCCCTTTCCACGCGCCCCTCTTCTTCCCGCCCCTTTCCACGCGCCCCTCTTCTTCCCCGCCCTGTCCATGCGCCCCTCTTCCTCCCCGCCCCTGTCCACGCGCCCCTTGCCCCGCCCTTTCCACGCGCCCCTCTCTCTCCCCGCCCCTTGCCCCGCCCTTTCCACGCGCCCCTCTCTCTCCCCGCCCCTTGCCCCGCCCTTTCCACGCGCCCCTCTTCCTCCCCGCCCCTTGCCCCGCCCCTGTCCACGCGTCCTTCTCTCTCCCCGCCCCTTGCCCCGCCCTTTCCACGCCCCCCCGTTCCACCCCACCCCTTTCCCTGCCCCATTTCCCCACCCTTGCCACGCTCCCTCTTGCCCTGGCCCTCACTGTGCCATTGCCGCACACCAATTGCCTCTTGCCCCCACCTTGTATCTTTTTACTTGCAGTCTTGTCTACCCCTTTATCTCTTACCCCACCTCCTTACCCGCCCCTTGCCCCACCTCCTTACCCGTCTCTTGCCCCACCTCCTTACCCGCCCCTTGCCCCACCTCCTTACCCGTCTCTTGCCCCACCTCCTTACCCGCCCCTTGCCCCACCTCCTTACCCGTCTCTTGCCCCACCTCCTTACCCACCCCTTGCCCCACCTCCTTATCCACCACTCGCCCTGCCCTTTTTCCTCACACCTTCACTCCTTTGCCCCAACCCTTAACCCACCCCTTGCCCTACCCCCTTGCCTCTAATGACCTAACTGAACAGAACAGCTTTGCGACGTTGAATGACCTCCTCCTTTTCCTATGTTCCGACGGAAAATCATTCCACAGTCTAACCAGATCCGTTATCCATTGAAACCTCAACTACCTGCAACAACTGGTTAAGAGGCAAAGGAAGCCTGTGGTTGTCATTTGCCACAACATGTCGAGATAGTAACATTCACGTTGTGGTGGTAACCAGTCACACCCAAAATCAGACCCGTTCATGCTATCATTTTACCAATACCTACTTAAACCCATTTCCCTCTAATCTCCTTAGCTCATGCTAAGACAAAAACCAGCATAAACGGGCAACAGGAAAGGTATCAAACTCTCACTACATCCCCTTTCTTTGAATGAGATCATTAACGTTTCAAACCATCGAACTATCACTTGTGCATAATTGGCATAGCAGCATTTGACAACATGCAATTGTGGAAGCCTTTTTAATTTTTAACCTGACTTTTTATTAATGTCATGAAAATACATTCAAAGAAGCAGAAAACACAATTCATGCAGATAATATATATTTTTAAATCAAAGAGGCTTAGTTTTACACCCACTTTGAGCCAGCAGTGGATTTGTGGGCACATCTATTTAGCCAGAACGGGTTAGAGCCTTTATAATGGGCCACAATGTATTCCAGCACATGGGGATCTATTGACAAGTATGAAAGGAGGAATTTGTGTGTAATGTAAGACAAATGTGCCTGAGTTTCTTCAATCAGTTTCACATGATACTTGCTTTACATCCTTTGCATTATATCTATCCATGGACATAATCTTGAAGTTACGCCTGTAATTATGCCTATGCATGTGCCTATTTAGCCCATGTCCATAATCACAAGATGATGGCAAGATACATAACGTCAGTAAACAGAGGAGTCAGATTTAAGATAATGGACAAAAAAACTCCCGGGATGGAAATGAAGATCTTTGTTTTGTGCAACAAGTTGACATTATTTGCAATGTGCTGCCTGAAATGGTGGTGGATGCTGATTCAATAGTCTAGGATTCAGTCGGAGCCTACAGTTCCCCATTGCTTTTTAGCAACATCTCAGCCAATCAGAGTCAACTTGCCAACCAAGCAGTACCTTTTCTCCTGTAGGATAAATTGCTGTGATCCTTTGAAATTTGGAATTCTTGTGTTTGTCATGATGAGTGCAAGACAAAAAGCTTCCGCAACATGTCTCTTTTTTCAGCAATATTCAAGTCCTGTACTACCGAGCGACAGATTCAATAGCATTTTTCAACCAAGTTTTGAATATATACTCAAAAAGGAAATAAATGACATGGTTAGTAAAAAGATCAGGAGGAAGTGGGACTGATTGGTAGCTCTTTCAGAGGGCTGGCATAGGCACGATAGAAATGATTTGGATGAAGGATGAACCATTTAGTATGGTTGCTAAATGACACAGAGGTAGGTAGGAAAGTAAATTGTGTAGAGGATATTAGGAGGCTACAAAAGGATATAGATAGGTTAGGTGAGTTGGCAAAGATCTTGGAAATGGAGTATAATGTGGGAAAATATGAGGTTATCCGTTTTGGGAAAATGAATAAAAAAGAAGCATATTATCCAAATGGTGAGAGATTGCAGAGCTCTGAGATTCAGAGGGATCTGGGTGTCCTGGTGCATGAATCACAAAAGGTTAGTGTGCAGGTACAGCAGGTAATTAGCAAAGCTAATAGAATGTTATTATTTATTCTGAGAGAAATTGAATATAAAAGTAGGGAGGTTATGCTTCAGTTGTACAGGGCACTGGTGAGACCACATCTGGAGCACTGCGTGCAGAATTGGTCTCCTTATTTAAGGAAAGATGTAAATGCTTTGGAAGCAGTTCAGAGAAGGTTTACTAAACTAATACCTAGAATGGGTGAGCTGTCTTTTGCGGACAAGCTGGACAGACTAGGTTTGTATCCGCTGGAGTTTAAAAGAGTAAGAGGCAACTTGATTGAAACATATAAGATCCTGAGTGGAAAGGATATTTCCCCTTGTGGGAGAATCTGGGACTAGGGGGTCACTGTTTTAAAATAAGGGTCACCCATTTAAGACAGAGATGAGGAGATTTTTTTTTCTCTCACAGAGTTCTGAGTCTTTGGAACTCTCTTCCTCAAAAAGTGGTGGAGACAGAGTCTTTGAATGTTTTTAAGGCAGAGGTGGATAGATTCTTGATAAACAAGGGGGTCAAAGGTTTTTGGGGGTAGGCAGGAATGTGAAGTTAAGACTAAAATTAGGTCAGCCATGATCTTGTTGAATGGCGGAGCAGGCTCGAGGGGCTGAGTGGCCTACTCCTGCTCCTAATTCGTATGTATGTACGATGGGACGAATGTCTTACCAAGCACTCCCAACCCGTCTGCTGAGACTCTAGCCAAATGATAACCTTGAGATGTTAAATAAGATGACATTAAACATCAATTGAACACATTTCCAGGTCACCTATGACAGAGGACATAACAAAAAAATTGCTCCAGTCTTCCTATTCTGCTCTCCAAACAAAACTGTGTCACCTGCTCCATTCTAAGAAGCTCCAACCCACCCTCTACGTCTGCCCATCGTAGCTGCTAAAGCCAACAACAATTAGCTAGCCTCAGTACCCAGTTAACATGAATGAAATGTGTGCCCTTGCGGGAGAAACAGAATGAAATTGAGATAGATTAAGTGAGACAAAGCTGTTGAGTAGAGGTTGGGGGAGGCCAATTGAAACTTTCAGAGCTGAGCTCGGTGTTTTTTCTGTTTGGCAAGGGTGTTAAGGGTTACTAAAGCGTGGGTAAAGGGGCGGAGGGATGGTAGTTGGAGCTAAGATACAAACTAGCCACAATCTAATGGAATGGGAGAACAAGCTCAAGGGGCTGAATGGCCTCCTTCTATTCCTGTGATTTAACCACGTCCCTACATAAAGGTTCCCATTTCGTTGAGAAAATCAGCCACAAAGAGTTGGAATGTGTTGCAACACTTGCTCAATTGCCAGTGAATCATTCAGGTCGCACAAATTATGGCACTCTCATAAGACGTAGGAGCAGAAGTAGGCCATTCAGCTCATCGAGTCTGTTCCACCATTCAATGAGATAATGGCTGATCTGATAAACTTCAACTCCACTTTCCTCTCTTTAACTTTCGAGTTGAAATGTTTTTTAATATACTTTTACAAATTTTATGAATAAAATCTGATTTTGGGAAAAAAAAATATTCAGGACATTATGGAATGGGTCTGTGTGTGCAAGTTCTCGAAACACATGCTCAGCCTGAGCTAGGTGAGCTGAAGCAACAGAAATCTCTTCTCTGGATGGTTTGGGATGTTAAAGGCACACTAACAATGCAAGGTATTGTTGTTGATTACCAAGACAGTGAAAGGGCCTGTTGCCTCTTGCTTTGCAATGTGTAATTAGTCAGGCCTGTTTGGCATTAGTTGCTCATCATTTGCCTTTATTATGAGGGCTGAGGGGGTCATGCTACTTCAACATCACCAATAGAATTCTCAGCACACAACAGAGACTACACAGACTAGCGTTGCAGAAGCCTGTGGGGCCCATAACCCAGCGATCGATGGATCAAAGCGGTCCTTAGCTGGTTATATTCTAATTGATACCAAAAAGCAACATTTGGAGTGCTTTATAGACCCTTGATCAGATTTTAATTTAATTTAATGTTGGTAAGTTTCCTTTCAATTTTGTCTTTGCTTTTGCAGTTTCCCTTTAAGGGGCTGCTTTTACTTTATCCCTGATTTTGTTAATTTAGTTGAATTGTTTGACTCAAAAGAGTTACAAGGTAAAGCAGCAGGGGGCTGGAATTCATTGTGCCCCACTCCATCTCTGGAATGGAAATTCCTGGACATCAGCCTAACCTGGCACTGACCCTCATCCCACACCCTGGGAACAGGATCGTTACCAAACCGGAGGTGGACGGTGTTGCCAGTAACATAGTTTCTAGGGCCTTACAGGGCTCAAGAAACCGGTGTTGGGTCCTCCCGGTGTTGGCGCTGGGCGTGTGTCTGATTCACGCTCGTGGGATGAGCAGAACTGAGGCGATTTTTTAGCGGTGGACCCGCAAGGCCAGACCCACCTTTTCCAACAGCTTCAAGACAGAAGGAGAACAGCCACAAGAAGCAACCATGTCCATTCCCATCAGGATTCCCCAACTTCACGCAGGTCCTGGGAATCCTGATCCCTGTAACCAGCCCTTGTACCCAACAGGTATTCTTATTCCATTCTGCCAGCCCCAGGGAGTTCATGGCCCTCAACTTTTAACAGTAGGACAGAGAAAACCTTCCCAACTCTTCTTCATTGCCAATTAGGTCAACCCAAAATCAAAATAACTTCACAAAAGTGTCACATTTTTACAGGGGCACAAATAATGAGCACCCAAGTCGTAATGTTTCCTGGATCAACAATGGCACCCAATGCCCACCAGAGCATGCCAGCCTCTGCAGGCCTTACTCAAGTAAAACCCTTTGAGTATCGTCTTGTTCTCACCCCATCAAAGAAGATGACTGCCCCTTTAAGAGAGCTCGTCTCTGACTCCCAACACAAGATGATCAGGTGTGGTGTGTTTGAAGTCAATGAGAACTAAATGAGTTCAGGATAAAGCCAGCAAAATCTACTGGCTTGCTTGTTGAATTGGTTTTGTTATTGGTGATGGTAAGAAGGTTATGGTTAGTAGTTGTGCCTGTCATTGTGGTGAAACGTTTCACCAATTTTGTAAGCAATCAGGTTGTGCTTGTAGAGAGGTGACAACAGCAGCCTCAACAATTGTGGCTGAGTAACTCTTTAAAAATCCTTGTTAGGAACTACTCCAGCAAGCAACACCCCTTAGTTTTACTGGGATTTGATTGGTAATTAAGGTACTGAATCTCTTCTCTTAGTTGTTTCAGGTAATATCCATAATGTTTTCACTCTTGATGTTCCTGTAAATCACTATTGTTTTGCAGCCTGTCACTTTAAACTTCCCTTATGGCTGGACCAGTTGGTTACTTGGGGAGAGATCCTTGATATAATCAGTTGTTGGCTCAGCTGTAGCCTCTGCATCAGGAGATTGTGGATTTAAGGACCATTCCAGAGATTTGAGTGTGCATAATAGAGGCAATTTTTTAAAAAATCCTTCACAGGACGTGGACTTCACTGGCTGGGCCCAGCATTTATTGACCACCCCCAATTGCCCTTGAGAAGGTGGTGGTGAGCTGCCTTCTTGAACCGCTGCAGTCCATGTGGTGTAGGTACACCCACAGTGCTGTTAGGGAGGGAGTTCCAGGAATTTTGACCCAGTGACAGTGAAGGAAGGGTGATATATTTCCAAGTCAGGATGGTGAGTGGCTTGGAGGGGAACTTCCAGGTGGTGATGTTCCCATCTATCTGCTGCCCTTGTCCTGCTAGATGGTAGTGGCTGTGGGTTTGGAAGGTGCTGTCTGAGGAGCCTTGGTGAGTTGCTGCAGCGCATCTTGTAGATGGTACACATTGCTGCTACTGTGTGTCAGTGGTGGAGGGAGTGAATGTTTGTGGATGTGGTGCCAATCAAGCGGGTTTGTCCTGGACGGTGTCGAGCTTCTTGAGTGTTGTGGGAGCTACACTCACCCAGGCGAGTGGGGAGTATTCCATCACACTCCTGACTTGTGCCTCTATTTGGGGAGGGAGAACAAGAAAAGAGAGAAAAATACAAAGAAAAGCGAATGAAGGATAAAGGAAGTCAAGCTGCCCGCTTTGTATAAATTAACAATAGTTAGTGTTAGTCCCGCACGGGTATTTGACAAGATGCCCACCTGTGAAAATCTATAATACTCACCCTTCATCACAGTGATGGACACCTCAGCTGCCCTGGTTTGCGGTGAAGGGTCTTGAACTTCCTCTTGGCAGGAGGAGGGCAGGGTGGGAGGCCATCTCTGACTGCGCTCAAATGGGCATATGGCAGCGAGCTAGTGTCAGTCTAATGTTGCCTGGCCTGCTAAGGATTTCCAGCATTTTCCGTCCCTATGAATCTCTTGTTGGCCTTGTCATCGTGGAAAAGTTGCCAGTTGGACTCAACCAGAATCGTCCAACATGTTGCACTCGTGGGACCTGATCAAGTAACATGGAGGGGCTGAGTTAGGCTTTCCCAGTTCTGTAACGTTTTCCTGAAAATGTCACGTTCAATAAACACTCGAATAGAATTGGAGGATTAGGGAATGCTCATGGGAAGTTACTTTTCTTAAAAAAACCATATAGATAGGGTCAGATTTCTGTTTGAACTGATTTGGCCAATATCTGTTTGTATGGCCCGAGATCTGAACTGGTGTGGGTGCGTGTACTTTAGCAGGCAATCGTTCACCCTGTCAGTGAAATAGTCTCCAATGTGCTACTCTCAAGCTTAATAACTGCCTTCTTTAAAGTATTATTAAAATCTGTAGCAATTTTCGTATTATGAGTATGATCATTTCCCCTGGGGATCTGTTTAAAAAGGGGCCCTTCAGTTTAAACGGTTTTACACGCGCTAATCTAGACCACCATTCAGTGCAGTGTCGAGGGAGTGCTGCACTGCTGAAGGTCTAGTCTGTTGAAATGTTGAACCTAGTTTCCACCTCAAAAGAATGTGAGAGAACCCAGTGTTTTTCTTGAAGAGCAGGGGAGTTATTCCTGATGTTGAGGCCAAACCTTATCTCTCTCTCTCTCTCTCTCTTAAAGCAAATCTGCTCAGGTTAATTGCTGCTTTGTGGGATCTTGCTGTGTGCAAATTGGCAGCCACATTTCCGACAATGACAGCAGCAATTACACTTCAAAAGTAATTTGTTGACTGTAAAGCCCTCTGGGATTTGCCGAGATTATAAGTGGTGCTGTTAAAAAAAAATACAAATTATTTTATCTAAGAATTTTGCTGGTGACCTTTGGAGAGGTTGATTTACATCAAGAATGCAATCCTATTTCAACAATTCCATTCGCAATGAGTGATTGCAGTACAGTGTCTCAAATTCAACTGTCCAAAGACTGGAATTGTCTGAGAATTGGATATTTTTAGAATGTGCCATGAGTCAATTTTAGTTGAGTAAAATAACAAAAAAGACATTATACTATAACTTAACCTGGACAATTCGGCCAGGTGCTGCATTGGTGTGGCACCGGACTAATTAACCCCTTCACCATTTGTGCATTGATCTATTCTCAAACACTGAGTGACCCTAGACCCCACCCAACCCAGCTTGGCCCAAACTGCCTGACCCCAAAATCCAGCAAGATCTGAATTCCGGCACAGCCATCGTCCCGATGTTGCTGGGTTTGAGAGATTGTACCGGTACTGGAATAATCCAGATTCGCAGTCGATGATAGAGCATTGAGGATGGCACTTGCTAACGTTGTGGTGACAGGTTCAATGCTGCCCATTTATAAAGCGCTCATTCTTTTTCCCCCTTTAGTGGCACCCAATCCACAACGTATCCATGATCACAACTGTGAAGTACTCCAAGGTCAACTGGTACCATGCTCTCTTTAAATGGGCCACAGTGGTCCATGATAAAGACTTTCTAGTTTTATTGGTTTCAGTTATCTCTAGTTCCTCTCTCTCGTTACAGGAAAACACAGAGAACAATATTAGTCATGTGGGCGAGCAGCCTGTGAGGTGTCAAGTAGCAGATGCCAATAGTGAATATGAAAATCTCTGTTTTCTGGTAAGTTCCTCTCTGTAATTTCTCTTTGTAGATCAGCCTCAATGGAGGTAGTCATATTGCAATGTAGTTTTATTAATATTTCAGATTCTTTTTTTATTTTTCATTGGATGCAAGCTTCGCTGGCTAGGCCAGCATTTGTTGCCCATCCCTAATTGCCCCTTGAGAAGATGGTGGTGAGCCTCCTTCTCAAACTGCTGCTGTCCGTGTGGTGTAGGTACACCCACAGTGCCGTTAGGCAGGGAGAGAGTTCAGGGTTTTGGCCCAGCGGCAGTGAAGGAACGGCAATTATAGTTCCAAGCCGGGATGGTGTGTGTCTTGGAGAGGAGCTTGCAGGTGTTCCACCTGCCTGCTTCATCTGTTTCCAGATGGTAGGGGCCGCTGGTTTGGAAGGTGCTGTCGAAGGAACATCTGTTCACCGGCAGTGGGAGTAGGGAATGTTCCTGTGTCGTTATGTGGGAATGGAAGACTGACACTTTTATACGGATTTTCCAAGAATTGGAAAGCCAGTGGGGATTTACACAAAATCTGGATTTTGCTCACTGAATTAGGAAGGTCAAGGTATGAATTTGTCTTCGTTACTTTTCAGGTCCCATATCTCATTTTTCTGTCAAAGGTCTAACAACCAAATTTTGGTGCACCTTTCCAAGTGTGTCTCAATTTTTAAAAGGAAAATTTGTTCATTTTAAAAAATTTCTTCTGACTTTATACTGAAGATGATTAACAATATTGATTTTAGTTCCATGTCTATTGACTTCTATTCAGTTCTATGCTCAATCTGTAACTGTGTCCCGTGATGGTGACTGTGGGAAGGTTTTGTGCCTTGGTATATGAAGTAGAAGGTGTTGCACCACTAATATTTCAGCATTTGAGTACCAGACTTGCCAGAAGAAATGTTCCTGACTAATGAAGTGCCTGTCAATATACCTATAACTTCTTTGTCCCAATCTAGGACATCATGGATCATTTTGGAGATGCAAATGGAATCCATGGGGCAGAGGTTGATGATGATGAGGAGGTATTTATTCAATGTAGAAAAGTTCAATCTGTATCTTTGTTGCTTGGCAGCCATTGATCCATATATCTATGTCACCAATTCAAAAAAATAGTATATAATAAATAGAATCAGGAGTAGACCATTCATTCGCTCGAGTCTGCTCACCATTCAATACACACTGGCTGATCTTCTACTTCAACTCTACTTTCCTGCCCATTCCCTTGATGCCCTATCCCAGCCTTAAATGTCTTCAACAATGGTGCGTCCACAAACTTCTGGAGTAGACAATTCCAATTCACAACCCTCTGAGTGAAGACATTTTTCCTCTTCTTAGTCCGAAATGATTGACCTCTGAAACTATGCCTCTGTGTCCTAGATCCCCCAGCCAGTGGAAGCGACATCTGTGTCTACCCTGTTAAGCCATTTCAGAGTCCTGTATGTTTCAATGCAATTGCCTCTCATTCTTCTAAACTCCAGTGAGTATAGACCCAATTTACTCATCATAGGGCAACTCTCTCATCCCAGGAACCAACATAGGAACATCCAAAATAGGAGCAGGAGTAGGCCATTTGGCCCCTCAAGCCTGCCCTGCCATTCAAGAAGATCATGGCTGATCTGACCCAGGCCTCAACTCTTCTTTCATGCCAGCTCCTCATAGCCCTCAACTCCCTGATATTTCAAAAATCCATCTACCTCTTCTTTAAATGCTTTCAGTGATCTAGCCTCCACAACTCTCTGGGGTAGGTAATCCCAAACATTCACTACCCCCTAAGAGGAGGAATTCCTTCGCATCTCAGTTTTAAATAAGTGTTCCCTTATTGTGTAACTATGTCCCCAAATTTGAGATTCTCCCACTAGTGGAAATACCTTCTCAGCATCTACTCTGTCAAGCGCCCTCAGAATCCTGGATGTTTCAATAAGATCACCACTCATTCTTCTAAATTCTAATGAATAAAGGCAGTGACTACTAGAAGGTTCCCTCCACTGATAACCTGCGATGGGGGTGGGAGGAAATACCTTATGGGCCTGTATCCATTGGAGTTTAGAAGAATGAGAGGTGACCTTATTGAAACATACAAGATCCTGAGGGGTCTTGACAGGGTGGATGGGGAGAGGATGTTTCCTCTTGTGGGAGAGACTGGAACTAGAGAACACAGTATTAAAAAAAAAGGGTCTCCCATTATGACAGAGATAAGGAATGTTTTCTCTCCGAGGGTTGAGTCTTTGGAACTCTTTCCCCAAAGTGCAGTGGAGGCAGAGTCAATGACTGTTTTCTTAAGGCAGAGGAATCTAACAAGGGAGTCAAAGGTTATCGAGGGTTAGCGGGAAAGTGGAATTGAGGCCACAATCAGATCAGCCTTGATCTTATTGAACGGGGGAGCAGATATGAGGGGCTGAATGGCCTACTCTTGCTCCTAATTCGTATGTTCAAGATCCGATGTACCTTTCTGTTTAATTCCCTGCAGAGGGAGCTAGACCCAAGGAGACATAACTGGGATATGATCCCTGTTCGACCTCTGATTGGAGGATAGAAATCAACCGGAATTATTACCTTCTCCTTGCAACTATTTCTCGAATCGATTGTAATTTCCCACATATTATAAGGGTGAAACTCCTCAGTAAACTTTCTCACGCCGTAGGGGAACTGGATGGGAGTTTATGAGGCTTTGATACAGAAATCTAAATGAGCTAATTAAAGCTTTAAGCACACACAATTTATTATAATTAGCTGATAACATGAGGAACAGGAGTAGACCATTTGGCCCCTCGAGCCTGCTCCACCATTCAATAAGATGTCAGCTGATCTTGTGTTTCAAATTCCACATTCCCATCCAACCCCAATAACCTCTGATTCCCCTGCCTATAAGGAAGCTTGCAATTGTAGTGTTTATGCAAAAGATATAAATCATAAACTAGATAAATCCCGAAAAGATAGCTGGTTCTTATTTCTATAAGAGAATCCTAGGTTTAGACTCCACTTGTTACAGATATTGAATTGCAAAAGGAAATAAAGATACCCATCAAATATTACCTTAATGACGAGTATGTGAGATTTCCTAGGTTCAGGACAGGTCAGAAGTCACTCTGAGAATCTAACTAAACTGAAAATTTTGAGTTTGCGCTGAGATGTTTATAATGAATTTTGGGATGGTTTTGTTCATTTGATCTATAATAGACCGGCCCTAATTAGTATCCTACATTTGGCGAATTGACCACCTATTATAACGACGGTGTCTGTTCAATTTCTAGGAAATGTTATTTTGGATTTATTCCTGGAAACTGGACTTTATTTAGCAGTCGAGGTGGCCAATGTTGCTTAGTTGGGGGGACATTGTCCAGCAAGATAATAGGACTTGAAGCCGAGCATTCTTCCATCTGATTGTGGTTTCAATTATCGGAGTAGAATTGGATGCATACATACTCGTGTAAAGGCAGGAACTGGAGAATACCATTTGTATTTTTAGGTGTGTGTGTGTTTCTTGGCGTACTGTTGCGAAGGGAGTTAACCTTGCTGTTTTTGCAAGCTAGTTTCAACCCCTGTTTAAAATACCCCTGTGAGTTTACCCAAAGTAACTTTGTTTTAACCTAATGTTCCTGTTTTAATTCCATATTATTTGAGCCTTATTCCTTCACAAATCTTCCTCACTCGCTCTCTGTGGCAATGATTTATAAGCCACCCTGGCTATGTGTGTGGCTGTTGTACAGGTGGGCATGACTTCCCCTCTGTCCACCAAGTACACGTGCCCTTATGGTGTAAGTATTAATATCTGTTAAAATGACTCGCTGTCCCCTCAGGTCTCTGCTACCAAGGCAAATCACGCCAGACTGGGTGAAGACTGCCTCGATGATACCCTTGAATATTTACCGGATAACACAGAGGATCCCCACGTATAGTCTGTCAAAGTGAGAACCTGTTACTGAGCCAAAGTTGGCGAGTCCTGGATTACATGAATAATTTTCATTAAATTATATCCAAGTCTTGGATAAATATTAAAAAAATCAGAAAATCTGTTTTTGTTTGAATTCTTTTTTTAGTTTCTATCTGAATTGAGCATCTCGCTCCATTCCTCTCTGTCCCTATAGATGAGTTCTCTCTCTCTCTCTCTCTCTCTCTTTCTGGGTTCTCTCGTTCTCGGTCTCTCTCTCTCTTGCTATCGTTCTCTCTCTCAACATTTTTAAAAAAAAACACATGCCCATGAAGTGCTGTAACCTACAGCCAAGAGGTGAAAAGTGGAGTTAGGGTGAATGGCCTCATGAGTCAGCCAGCATTGACATGATGGGCTGAATAGTCTCCTTTCATGCTGTAAATATCAATGATTTTGACTGCAGATTTCCAGTAATATGTATTTGCAAATCGAGGGACCTTGGATTTTTCAGGAGATCTTCAAGATTATCAGATTTCTGAATTATTACCGAACAGCTGACTGATGCACTGGTTGGTTTTATTGCTACTTAAAAAGCATGGGTTGCAATGGCACTATCCTTGGCTTTGAGTGTTGGAAAGCAGCTGAGGGAGTGCATCAACATTTTACAGGGGCTCCCCATACATCAATTCAAAAATGAGCACTCCCTGTTGCAGAAGGGAAATAAGTTTCTGTGCTCTGAACCTCACGAGGACAGTTTCTGATAGGTCCTTGGAGCATTTCAAGTTGTCTATACCTTACCTCTGTGAAGCTTCTCACTGGTTCACCCCACTACTGAAGCTCTAGCCTGCCCATTCATAAAATGCTCTGGTGGGCAAAGATTTGAATCCCATAATGTTGTAAAGAGTACAAGAGGAGGATTGGATTGGGGGACTTCAGTCATGAAATGATGTTGGGAAAATCTGGACTGTTCTCCTTGGTGGGGGGTGTGGGGAAGTTGAGGTTTGGAGGTTACCAAGTGAAGGATTTCAGGATAAGCGGTTTGGATAGAGTAAAAAGAGGACAAATCTATTTGGAATAACAAGTGAATCAATAACCAAAGGCCCAAGATTTAAAATCGTAATGTAAATAAAAGGAACAGGAGTATTTGTTATCATTGCTGTGGGTGTTAGATGAGGTTGTCCTTGGTTAGGGTCAATAGAGACTGCTGGAGGCAAGGCTCTTGGTAAACTTTACCTTTTACTGAGCATTCTTCTGACTATGTACAGGACAAGGCTTCTTATAGAACTATCTCTCAGCATACCCTGTTGTCGTGTGATCTTGTATCACCAATGATGTAGACTGTCTGTTTACGTTAACACTTTATACTCCATCTTCCCCCCTCCCCCCAAGTTTCTGACTCTATTAAGTACATTATTTACATTATCCTACATCTCCCCCAAGTCTCTGATTCCAATAAATACATTATTTACATTATACTACACCTCCCCTTGAAGTCTCTGCTTTCATCCCTGGTTTACTGAGATAAATGTTGTGGTGCTTTCACCAATCTCCTGACCTTGTTCTCAGCTTTCTTGGAGGATGTATAGGATTCAACTTCTCCCTGTTCTCTCTCGGACTCAGTAGAGTAGTATGCGAATCATCAGCAGCTACCAGCTTACAGTTCCAGTCATCTTCCTAACCTTCTGGGTAACCGATCCATTCCATTGATGGTCTTCTTGTAGGCACGAGTGAGCTCCTATTTCTTCTCACTATTCCATTTTCAGTCTCCACAAGACAAGATTGTGAACGTAGTGTGTTTTTTCCCCCCAAAACCTGGCTTTCGAGATTTTGGTTGTGAATCCATACTGTTTCCCCTGGCTGGAATTCTGGTAAGTTATGTACTTCATGGCATTGATTATAGTTTTGGGTTTTATTTGCAGTATACTTGCCCTCTTCCCTCACCCTCTCTCTACCTGCTGCCTTGAGGCAATAGGCATGTGCAGAAGAGCAGTAAGCTGAGTCCGCCGGCATCTTCCCATCAGAAGTTCGGATGGAGCTAGACAATTCTGGAATGATGTGGAATGGTAGCTTAACAGTGCCAAGTTGGCATCGTCACTTTTCTTCAACAAAGCCTTAACCATCCTGGCTCCTCACTTGGCCTCTCCATCAGCTTGCGGGTATCTGGTGAACTAGTCATGTGGATAAATCCACAGGCTTACGTGAGCTGCTTAAAACAGTTGCTGGCACACTGTGGGCCATTGTCTGAAATGACAAGGTCTGGAATGCTGTGCGTGGCACGAGTTTCTTTTAGTAACGTAATGGCAGCTCCCGAGGTGGGACCATGTCAATGGTTAATCTCAATCTATCTGTAAGTAATAGTCAACAACTCTGAAGATGTCTTTGCTTTGAGCTCAAAAAGATCTATTCTGAGATGCTCCCACCATTTGAATGGAAATGAGGAAACCACCAGTGGTTCTCTTTGCTCCTGGTGATATATCGTGCAGCTGATGCAATTTGAAATCATTTCCTCCAATGATTTTGAGATCCCTGGCCACCAAGACACTTTGTAATGCCCAGGTCCCCCGGTGGATTCTCTGAAGGATCCCGAGTCTAAGCACTCTGGATATGACCAATCTCTCATCGTAAATCAGCAGGTCTTTCACGACACTGAGATATCTTTGCTCACAGTATTGCTTCAGGATGAGATTATTTGGAACATATTCTGGCCATCCTTTGCAGTATTCCTGAATTTGGGAACATTCTACATCTGCTTTTTGTGCCTTTTGAATTTCTTGTGTTGCTGGTAGGAATGTTGTGGTCAACAAGGTATAGGACTCCACATCTTCAACAAAATTCATGTCCTTTTTGTTCAGGATTTTCAACAGGAATGGGTGACAATGTGTCCGCTGTGGTTTGTTGATTTCCTCAGACATACTCCGTTGTAGCATCGAATCTCATCAATGTCAAGTGAACAATGGTTTGTGGTCTGTCTCAATGGTAAACTTTAGGCCTAAGACGTAGTCTGCAAACTTCACACAGGCCCATCTAGCTGCTAATGCGTCTTTTTCAATTATAGGATCTTCGTTCCATTTCAGTCAATGATTGCGATGTGCGGTATCTGCATTTACCGCCTCTCTGGGTTTGAAGGAGCACTGCTTCTAAATGATGCAGGGAGGCAACTTTGGTGGACAGTTCTGGATCATAATGAGCCAATATGTCTGGTGAAATGAGCACCTCCTTTATCCTTTAGAATAAAATTTGTTGATTTTTCTTTTCAACACCATGCTTGGTCTTGCCTAAGTGATTGTGGCAGTGGTTTATTTACATGTCCCAGATTAGATAGGAGCTTTCCTACTTGATTGACCATCCCCATGAATGCACTGAAGCCCCATGACATTGCGGGATGGTGGAAAATCTTGATTGCCTCGGTTTTCTTTGAGGACCAGCCCTGATGTATGAATGATGTCTCCCAGAAATTTAATGATTGGTTTTGAGATCTCACATTCGTTGTTAAGAGTTAGTCCTGCTTCTTGCAAGCGTCACAACACTGGTCTCACTCTGGCATCATGCTCCGATGTAGTGAACCTGTGGATCAGGGTGTCATCCATGTGATGGATGAATCCTTCTAGAATGCTTGTCATCATCCTCTGAAAAGTCTCTAGCGTGGATGTAATGCCAAAGGGTAGTTGATTGAAGCAATATCTCCTAAACGGTGCGATGAATTGTCAATAGTTTGGATTCCTCGTCCAGAGGTAATTTCCAAAAGCCACTGCTTGCATCTAGTTTGGTAAAAATTGTACTTTTTTTGTCAGACCCTCATCCACAGATGCCATTGTGTGGATCTCCCTTTCCACAGCTTTGTTTAACGGTGTGAGCAGTGGCTGATTTACAGTTAGTGGGGCCCTGCACTCAGCTTCGTTTTTTCGAGCCTACTCCCCACCTCCCCTCCCCCCAAATCCCACCCTACCACCACCACCACCACCCGACCCCTCCCTCCCCACACCATTCCCCCCAGGATCCAGAAGGCAAAGCCAAGAAATTAATCAGTGCTTCTTCACTTGTAAAAACATGATTGTATGAATAATTGCCTTGTTGAAATCCTAGCTTACCTCTTGTGCGAACGATGGGAAAGATGGTAAATATTGTGTCACAAGGTGAGCAAACCTGCAGAGAAAAGCCAAATACCAAGGACAGATTATACATAGAGGGAGGGAGAGGAGATAGAGTGTCTGCAGATAGGAGAGGGAAGCTGACTATGCCTACTTGAACATCGATACGTCAGTCTGTTGGTATAATTTTGTGCAGAGACGGAGATAGCAAACTGGAGCCCTGCTCTGGTGCCAACAGTTTACTGGTTGGTGGGAGGCTAGCAGAAAAGTGAAGTTAGGATCACTGTGGTAAAGTCCCTTTAAGAGAATGCAAGTGTACTGTGACAACATTGACGAATCACTGTGCAGTGCGGGCAACTGGGAAGTGTAAGCCTCCTTCTGGAGGTTCCTGAGTGAGCACATATGACCCAGTGCTCTGCCCTTTGTCTCAATAAACCACCATTATTTATTCTTACATCAGTCTCTCCCCATTATTGATTGCAAGCGACAACTGAGGAGAACATAGGAAGTTAGAGTTCGGTTGACAAGCAAACTCACCGACCCAAGACATAAAAGTGATGACGAGGATAAAGAACAAAAATAAATAAATTTCAACACAGGTGAGCAAAGCATTGGAAAGAGCACCTGTACTTACCTGTAAAATAGGTGACAGCCGGCAATCGGAGCAGAAATCAGTGCTGCAGCTTAAAGATTTTTAAATCCCTGTAGAATTGTGATCGCGGGGATCACACCAAAACTCAAAAAGAGCGCAAAACCCAGCAGAGAAAAGCCGACAGCTGCAGAGACAGAGTTTTTAAAAAGGTGGCCGCTCTTAAAGTTTAAATTTACATTTAAACTGGTAAATACATGACAAATGGCAAATGGGCAGAAAATTATATGAGACCCCAGAGAGAGGGCAACTCTGCAGTAATCCAAACAACTAAATTCATCATGATCCGGAAGTGCAATCCCTCGCAGTCATTCGCGATACCGAAGTTCGGCCACATTCAACCCCATTGTAGGTGATTTGTCTCAGTATGTCAAACGCT
Source organism: Carcharodon carcharias (assembly GCF_017639515.1). Taxonomy (NCBI): domain Eukaryota; kingdom Metazoa; phylum Chordata; class Chondrichthyes; order Lamniformes; family Lamnidae; genus Carcharodon; species Carcharodon carcharias. Next base: position 111,191,665 of record NC_054485.1, read on the forward strand.
TGGTGTTCTTTTTTACCGCTAACAACGTCACGGGGGGGGAGGAGAAGGAAAGGGCAGTTCATTTGTCCTCGTGTGGGAGCAAAACGTACAGGCTGATCTGAACCCTTACGTCACCTAGTGCCCCAGACTCGAAGACTTTCAGTGAGCTAATAAAAATTGTACCGAGCCACCTGAGACCAAAGCCCTCAGTTACTCTGCAGCGCTTCAAGTTCAATTCAAGGAACAGGCTTCCACAGGAGACAATAGCTGACTATGTGGCTGTTTTAAAGGCATTAACTGAGCATTGTGAATTCGGAACATCCATTAGTGATATGTTGAGTGACCAGCTAATGTGTAGGAATGGAGATGATACTATGCAAGGGCGTTTGCTAGCTGAACCTAGTCTAGACTTCAATAAGGCGTTAGAATTAGCTGCCACGATGGAGAGTGCTGTTAGAAATTCTGAAGTTATAAAAGGTACACAAAGTGGTAGCGTCCACCTGGTCAAGCAGGACAATCCGGCAACAAAAGGTACAAAAACTTCGGACTCCATGGGAAACACTCTCTAGCTCTAGGCTATTGGAAAACAACGTACGACAGTGAAAACCCATAAAATGAGAGAAATACATCCAGACCCTCAGTGAGCAAACAACAAATCAAACAATTCGAGTGCTTTTTCTACCACCATTATGGTCACATAAGACGGCACTGCAGAGAAAGGCTAAAACAACACTGTAAAGGCAGAAGGAAAAAATCGTGAAATATGGCTCATGGAAGAGCCGGAAGAAATAGAATCAGACATCCATTCGTTATATGACCTCAAAGTGGGTAGAACTGAGCCAATCCAAGTAGTCATTACAGTTAACGGACAACCCATTAAGATGGAAGTTGATACGGGACCGTGGATGTCCATCATTGGAGAACACATATTTGGATATCTGAGTAAAGGAACCCACCCTTTGAAGTTAGAAGTTTCATGTACAAAGCTGAGGACATACAAGGACAAAGAAATAAACGTGAAAGGGGTATGTCACGTCAAGGTGCAGTATGAGAAACAGTCTGCAAAATTACCCCTATTTGTAATGTCAGGCAGGGGACAGAGTCTCCTCGGAAGGGACTGGCTGGGAGAGATAAATCTTGAGGGCCAGCTAAGTTTCCAATTCAAAACCAGGGGAGATGCTGCAAGAAAAAATGAGTACACAACGACCCAACGGAAGAAGGCCATAGAAGTGTTACACTGGGACAGAGTTCATGCTGAAGTCAGCATCTTTCAAAAGGACATGGAAAACCTATTAAAGGGTTTTCATGCGCTACAAAATTCAATCAGCTCCCAATTTGTGCCATGAAAAAGATATGAAGAAGAAAAGGAAGAGTTAAGCCTGTCTCTGGCCAAGTTAAGGAACAAATTAGCTGAGAAGGGGCAACAAAGGTGATTCTCCAGGAAACTATTTATGAGAATAGGAAAGAATAGGAAGAGCTGAAGCAGCAGCTGCGTAAAAGCCCTGAGGTTTTAAAGCTAGACAAGCCCTGAAAACTCAGAAGAGCTGTTGGAAAACCCAACTACTGAGGTCATTCACATTCAGCTCGTGCCTGAGTCTAGTCCAGCCAACAACGAAACTAAAGAGATGTCAGACATATGGGTCAGTGCTACCAAGGAAAGGACCCACAGGAAGGAAAAGAGTAATTATTGACAGTCCTCGGAAAGAAAGACAAAAGGAATTATTTTTCCTTTTCCTCTTTCTCCTCACACATCACGTAGCTCATTGCTGTATTGCTTTGTGCTTGTTGCCCTTTATCTGTTTCAGTTTGGAGGGGAGAGACAGCAGGAGTGAACATGACTTCACCCAGAAGATGGTGAAATCATTCACTAAGGGACACAGTGGGCAACTGTCCCCGAAAAGGAGGTCTCGGAAACACCAGCCAAGGTTGTTGAACTGAGACGCTCAACACTTCAAAGAAAGCCTCCTGAGAGACTTGACTTATAAATAGTTATTGTGTAAATGGTTAATGTGCTTTAAGCTTGTTAGCTGTACTTTTAAGCAAAGGGGGAGGGATGTGGTAAAGTGAGGTACCCTGTCCCTTTAAGAGAATGCACATGTACTCATCATGTGACAGTACTGAGGAATCAGCGTACAGTACGAGCAACTGGGAATTGTAAAAGTCTAGTATTGGAGGGTTCTGAGTGAGCACATATGATCTGCTGCTCTGCCCTATGTCTCATTAAAAACCATCATTGTTCATATTTAAATCAGCTTCTCCCTATTATTGATTGCAAGCAGCAACTGATGAGAACATAGGAAGGTGTGCAGTTAGAGTCCGATTGACAAGCGAAGACATAAAAGACACAATCAGATATTACTGAATGGCCGTGGAATGCAGGGGTGGGGGCAGAAGGCCTTATTGTTACGATCCCGCCAGGGGATTTAAAGAGAAACTTGAACACAGAATGATTAAGTGAAAGAAATCATGCTTCAAGGTTTTACATTTTCAAACAAAAACAAACTTTATTGTATATGTAAAAAAGATTAAAGTAAGCAAAGGAACATACTAAGTAGGAGCAGGAGAAGGCCATTCAACCTGTCAAGCCTGCTCTGCCATTCAACCATGTCATGGTTAATCATCTACCGGTATGCCATTTTCCCCCACTAACCCCATATCCCTTGATGTCATTAGCAGGCAAGCATCCCGAACTTAACACTAGAGTTTTATAACCACAAATTGTATTTAAACTGATTACTTCCAGAACTCCAACTACAACAAGCTTAACTGCCTTTCACTGGGAGGATTACTATAGATTTCTTCCTATAGTTTCCAGATGAACAAATCTCCCTGTTGTTTTTTTTACCCCTTGTCAAATTTCATCTTATACTGAATCGCAGGCTGCAACCTGGATAATAGATTTAGCATTTACTCCTCCTCTAGTGTAAGCCTGACTTTATCTCTCAACTCCCATGGAGCTACAAGCTGCAAAAGACCCCAAAGCATCCAGTCTCTCAGTTGCCTTTCCAAACATTAACCGGTCTTGCCTGCCGGCTGTGCCTGAATGGAATCCACAGAGATAAACTCAAAACAAAGAATTTCCATCTCCGTGGCAATGTGACACACACAGCCTGTTCCCAAGTAAAGATACAAATTAACTACCTTTTAATTCCAAACCTGTCCTTAATTCTGGGAAACCACATGAATAATTTATCCATTACTGGAATAAGGGCAGACGTCATGTCTCCAGTTCTTTAGCTAAGTAAGAACACCTGCCATTTTATGATCTTACCTTTCTAGCCATTTATTATGGCCCCACCCTTATAAGTGTAATAACGCCAAGCTTGTTTGGATTGCATTTAGTTCAGGATTATTACAAGTTTCTCAGCCAAGATTTTCCATTTATCATACATTCAACTCTCTAACTTCCAAGCTAAAAGTTATATTCTTAAACATATGAAACACAAACTAGATATTTGCAACACTGTCACAAGACTAACTGTCCTTCACTGTAAGGACCATTGTAGGTTTATTCTCTAGCTTCAAGTTAGGCCTCGTTTCCTGACACATGAATTCCAAACTGAACCTGATCTCTACTCACATTCTGGACAATGAACTGTAAAGTTACTGTTTTCTTTGTTTAAGTTACAGGCTTGCCTGACATTTATCTCCTTTTGCTCCCTCAACTTAGTGAGCTGCTACCTGCACCAGAACAGAAGTACAGCTGCCTTCTGTGAGGAACAACCATCTCAATTAAACAAAGGAGCCTTCTAACGCCATCAGCTCATCTTTATTTTTATTCTTTCATGAGATGTGGCCATCATTGGCTGGGCCAGCATTTATTTCCCATCCCTAACTGCCCTTGAGAAGGTGGTGGTGAGCTGCCTTCTTGAACCGCTGCAGTCCATGTGCTGTAGGTAAACCCACAGTGCTGTTAGGGAGGGAGTTCCAGGATTTTGTCCGTGTGGTGTAGGTACACCCACAGCGCTGTTAGGGAGGGAGTTCCAGGATTTTGTCCATGTGGTGTAGGTACACCCACAGTGCTGTTAGGGAGGGAGTTCCAGGATTTTGTTCATGTGGTGTAGGTACACCCACAGTGCTGTTAGGGACGGAGTTCCAGGATTTTGTCCATGTGGTGTAGGTACACCCACAGTGCTGTTAGTGAGGGAGTTCCAGGATTTTGTCCATGTGCTGTAGGTACACCCACAGTGCTGTTAGGGAGGGAGTTCCAGGATTTTGTCCATGTGGTGTAGGTACACCCACAGTGCTGTTAGGGAGGGAGTTCCAGGATTTTCTCTGTGTGGTGTAGGTACACCCACAGTGCTGTTAGGGAGGGAGTTCCAGGATTTTGTCTGTGTGGTGTAGGTACACCCACAGTGCTGTTAGGGAGGGAGTTCCAGGATTTTGTCCATGTGGTGTAGGTACACCCACAGTGCTGTTAGGGAGAGAGTTCCAGGATTTTGTCCATGTGGTGTAGGTACACCCACAGTGCTGTTAGGGAGGGAGTTCCAGGATTTTGTCCATATGGTGTAGGTACACCCACAGTGCTGTTAGGGAGGGAGTTCCAGGATTTTGTCCATGTGGTGTAGGTATACCCACAGTGCTGTTAGGGAGGGAGTTCCAGGATTTTGTCCATATGGTGTAGGTACACCCACAGTGCTGTTAGGGAGGGAGTTCCAGGATTTTCTCTGTGTGGTGTAGGTACACCCACAGTGCTGTTAGGGAGCGATTTCCAGGATTTTGTCCATGTGGTGTAGGTACACCCACAGTGCTGTTAGGGAGGGAGTTCCAGGATTTTGTCCGTGTGGTGTAGGTACACCCACAGTGCTGTTAGGGAGGGAGTTCCAGGATTTTGTCCATGTGGTGTAGGTACACCCACAGTGCTGTTAGGGAGGGAGTTCCAGGATTTTGTCCATGTGGTGTAGGTACACCCACAGTGCTGTTAGGGAGGGAGTTCCAGGATTTTGTCCATGTGGTGTAGGTATACCCACAGTGCTGTTAGGGAGGGAGTTCCAGGATTCTGATCCAGTGACAGTGAAGGAACGGTGATGTATTTCCAAGTCAGGATGGTGAGTGACTTGGAGGGGAACTTCCAGGTGACGGTATTTCCATATATCTACTCCTCTCATCCTTCTAGATGGTAGTGGTTCTGGGTTTGGAAGGTGCTGTCAAAGGATCCTTGGTGAATTCCTGTAGTGCATCTTGTAGATGGTACACACACTGCCACTACTGTACGTTGGTGGTGGAGTGAGTGAATGTTTATGGATGTGGTGCCAATCAACTAGGGCTGCTTTGTCCTGGACAGTGTTGAGCTTGAGTGCTGTGGGAGCTGCACTCATCCAGCCAACATACTTCTGACTCGTGCCTTGTAGGAGGTGGACAGGCTTTGGGGCATCAGGAGGTGAGTTACGCACCACAGGATTCCCAGACTCTGACCTGCTCTTGTAGCCAAAATATTCATATGGGTGGCCCAGTTCATTTGCTGGTTAATGGGGGTCCCTAGGATGTTGATAGTGGGGGATTCAGTGATGGTGATACCAATGAATGTCAAAGGGTGATGGTTAGATTATCTCTTGTTGGAGATGGTCATTGCCTGGCACTTGTGTGGTGTGAATGTTACTTGCCATTTGTCAGCCTAAGATGGGTATTGTCTAGGACTTGCCGCATTTGGACATGGACTGCACTTCTGACCTTATAAAGATATAGGGAAGTCCATGTTTAAAAATTTTAACAGTTTTAGTTTAGTTATGTGTAATTGATGGGGAGAAGGTAATTGTTGAAATAGCTGAAGATGGCTGGGCCGAGGACACTACCCTGAGGAACTCCTGCAGTGATGTGCTGGAGCTGAGATGACTGACCTCCAACAACACAATCATTTTCCTTTGTGCTGGGTATGGCTCCAACCAACGGAGAGTTTTCTCCCTGATTCCCATTGACTCCAGTTTTGCTGGGGCTCCTTGATGCCACACTCGGTCAAATGCTGCCTTGATGTCAAGGGCAGTCACTCTCACCTCACCTCAGGAGTTCAGCTCTTTTGTCCATGTTTGAACCAAGGCTGTAAGGAGGTCAGGAGCTGAGTGGCGTTTATGACTATAAGAGAAGTTAAGTAAACCAAGAGTAGAAAAACTGGACTGTTGCCTAAGAACAGGGGTCCATAGAGGCAGGTCCCTCCCACAGACACACACACAAAAAACTAGAAACAGCAGTTTTGAAGACAACTGCCAAGCAGAAGCAACCTAGAAGGCGCAGACAGCCAGTACCAAGCTAAAGTTAGTTGGAAAGTAGCTGCCAGGAAGAGACTGCAGCAAAAAGGACAGATAGCAAGTCCCAAGGTAAAGAAGAAAATCCCCAAGAATCCAGGGGAGAGGAGCAGGAGAAAGTCCCAAGCTGACCTTCTAGTCAAAGGGAGGACAGGAAGTTGGAAAAGGTCCTGTTAATTGGAGTTAAGAGTGGTGGGCAGAGAAAGGCTCCAAGCTTCAAGTTAAAGCTCCAAGCTGCAGGAAGCAAAGTCAAAGTGATATAAAGATTTGTCAGAAGTCAAGGAGTCCAAAGAGACAACTGAAGGTCTGTAACTCTTTGCTATGGGCATGTGAAGCACTGGTGTACTGTTGATAGCTGAGTCAGTGAGAGTGAGTTCTTGGAAGAAAGCTTGAATGCATGTGGTGATCCAGGGGAGAGGAACATCAGAAGGAGAGTCTGAAACCCTGGAGAAAGACCCTTACGGAAGGTGCCTGAGATAAAGCTTCGGTTTGGGAGAAGATTCCAAGGCAAGTTCTTGAAGAGTGGAGATTGGAAACCCTTGTGTGAAAGGCAGAGTGCAGTGAGACTGGTTAGCTCACGGTGTGACAAACATCTGGGGGGAGCTGATGAGAAATCTATAGCATCTGGTTGAGGTAGCATCTGTCATTTGGTTTCAGAGTGTGATGTGTGACACAATTCACCTACTGGCACTTGGACTGTGTACTTATTGTGAACTTTAAGAGTATAAGATAGCTTTTGTAACTTGTGTCATCCTTATAAATCTGTAAAGGTATAGTTGTGGGTGAAGGAGTGTTATAGGTGGTTCATCTTTTCTTGTTTAATAAATGTTTTATGCTTTTGTTAGAAGTTCATTAGCTGACTTTGGTGACTCTGTTCAGTAGCTGCTCTCCAAGTATCTAAACAAACAAATAGTTAGTATCAATCAAGCTGGGTTCCACCCGGCTTGTCCAGTTGTAACCTCAGCTGGGGTTCATAACACTCATAGAAAACATTTCTCCTCATCTCTGTCTTAAATGGGTGAGCCCTTATTTTTAAACAGTGACACCTAGTTCTAGATTCTCCCCCAAGAGGAAACATCCTTTCCACATTCACCCCATCAGGATCTTAAAGGTGTCAATTAGTCTTACTCTTCTAAATTCCATTGGATACAAGCCTAACCTGTCCAACCTTACCTCATAAGATAACCCGCCCATTCCAGTATTAGCTTAGTAAACCTTCCCTGTGCTGCTTCCAATGCACTTACACCTGAGCAATTTTCCACTTAGCTGGGTAGATGCCAGTGTTGTAGCTGTGCTGGAACAGCTTGGCTAGGGGTGCGGCAAGTTCTGGAGCACATGTTTTCAGTAAAACTGCCAGGATATTGTCAGGGCCCATATCCTTTACAGTATCCAGTGCCTTCAGTCGTTTCTTGATATCATGTGGAGTGAACCAAATTGGCTGAAGACTGGCATCTGTGATGCAGGGTACCTCCGGAGGAGGCCAAGATGGATCATCCACTCAGCACTTCTGGCTGAAGATTGTAGATATTTCCCACCTTGTCTTTTGCATTAATGTGCTTGGATCCTCCATCACTGAGGATGGGGTTATTTGTGAAGTCTCCTCCTCCAGTGAGCTGTTTAATTATCCACCACCATTCATGACTGGAAGTGGCAGGACTACAGAGCTTAAAGATCTCATCCATTGGTTGTGGAACTGCTTAACTCTGTCTATCACTTGCTGCTTATGCTATTTGGCACGCAAGTAATCCTATGTTGTAGCTTCACCAGTTGACAACTCGTTTTTAGGTGCTGCTTTTGGCATGCCCTCCTAATCTTCATTGAACCAGGGTTGATCCCCTGGCTTGATAGTTATGGTATAGTGGGGGATATACCAGGCCATGAGGTTATAGATTATCTTCAAATATAATTCTGCTGCGGCTGCTGATGGCCCACGGCGCCTCATGAATGCCCAGTTTCACCTCCATGACAATTGTGATGTTCCAAACAGGAATGTAAATTAACTATCTTTTACATTCAAAACACCCTTTGATTTTGTACCCCATATAAATAATTACCTTTTAACTACAGTTAATTCTGGCTGGTTTGATTTGCATTTATATCAGGGTTATTATTTTTCCTGTATTCTTTCATGGGATGTGGGCATCGCTGGCAAGGCCAGCATTTTCTGCCCATCCCTAATTGCCCTTGAACTGAGTGACTCGCTCGGCCGCTGCTGAGGGCAGTTAAAGAGTCAACCCCATGGCTGTGGGTCTGGAGTCACATGTAGACCGGACCAGGTAAGGACGACAGATTTCCTTCCCTAAAGGGCATCAGTGAACCAGATGGGTTTTTATGACAATCGATGATGGTTGTCATGGTCACTGTTACTGAGACTAGCTTTCAATTTATTGACTGAATTTAAATTCCGTGGTGGGATTTGAACCCGTGTCCCCAGAGCATTAGCCTGGGACTCTGGATTACTAGTCCAGTGACAATACCACCGCACCACCCTCTCCTCTAATACCAGATTTTCTATCAGATTTTTTTCCATTTATCCACATTTTTTTTTAAATCCAATTCGGAATTCCAAAAGTTGTATTCTTTCACCAAATGAGTTATGAATCTAGATTTTCACATGATTTTCTCACCTTAAAGCCATTGGGTGGCTTGAAAACAAAGATAAGAATGCTAAACTAATGTGGCTTCGAGATTTAATGTGGCTCAGTGTGCCCTGGTTTTCAGATCAGATAGTCGGGTGGGGGGTGGGGGGGGTGGGGGGGGGGGGGCGCTAAATATTGAAGGGGGTCACATAAAATGGAAGCAACATGACATTCGATCATAGACAAGAAACACTCGGTAAATGAAAAGAGAAACCAAGCGATGAACTTTATTCACAAACACCTGAATATCCGCTGAGGTTTCGTATTTAAGTTTATGCAGTGACACCAATAAATAACAGGTTAAAATAAATACATCTGGCAACATGGAAGCATGCCTGCAAAGCATGCTGGGATTAAATTAACAAACATCTGTAACTCGGAGTAGCCATGGTTACTTACGGTAGTTCAAACACTAACAGCCACAGAAACAAATAGCCCATGAAAGATTTCCTCACTCCTCAAGAGGGTTCCCAATCATTGGAATTCTCCAGCCCAGAGAGATGTGGATTCACAGTCATCGAGTGTGTTCAAGGCCGGGATCAACCAAGTTTTGGACTCTGAGGGAATTGAGCAATATCGGAGCAGTGTGGGGAAAGTGGAACTGATGTAGGAAATCAGCCATGATCTTATTGAGGCACCATGTGAACTATTACTTGTGTGTCCTTGTGTAAAAATAACTTTTTTTTTAAGATAGCCCCGTCCAACAACCAGAATTAATCCTCTCTCACACTGAAGGGTCACAGAAACAAAATAGGCCATTCGGCCCATCCGCTCCATGGCAGTATTTTTCTCTACATGTCTAATCCCGCTCTCCGGCTCGCTTCCAATGTCCATCTTTCTCAATCAACGGCCATTGTTCCCTTTCCAAAATCTACTAAGGGGCTGATTTGTCAAAAATGGATGGGATCATTGGGCCCAAAGAGCTTCTTCTGTTTTAAGTACCTCTCACATTCTTAATCTGGTTGTCACAATTTTAGAGCAAGCTGATCTACCTGAAGTGTTCAATGGTGCCCTGCCTATTTGTTGTGAAGGGTGACTGTGTTATAAAGTGCTTAATTACGTGGCCGTAAAGCAGGAAAACATGTTAATGTTTCCCTCTTTGCATAGTTTTTTCTTCTATTTCTATAAAATAATTGTTTTCACAGATTTAAATAAAACAAGGCTCTGGCCATGTTGAGGGTGACTCAACAGGCCACAAGCAACCTACATTGCCCAGTGTATGTTACCAGCCAACATCGAGCTAACGTTCACGTTCAAGAAATTAGTTGAAGGGGGGGGTCAAGGTTAAAAGGACAGCATCTGACCCACTGTCCCACCCAGTGCCAGAGGGGGTAAGGTCTGACCCACTGCTCCACCCAGTGCCAGAGGGGGTAAGGTCTGACCCACTGCTCCACCCAGTCCCAGAGGGGGTAAGGTCTGACCCTCTGCCCCTCTCAATCCCCCACACCAGTTAAAACTTCTTAATGGATGGCTCAAGGGATCAGTTAACTCAGTTGGTTGGGTGGCTAGAGTGTGGCTCAGGATACCGCCAAAAAATGAGCGGTTATTCCCTGAGGCAGCTAAGGTATTTCTTGGGGCTCGTCTCCTCACCTTGCCCTACGCTGAAATCACAGCACAAGCAACAATGACCACAAAGAGGAACGATAGCTCAACCTTATCCATTGGAAACATCTACGAATAAGTGACAACAAAACAACATATGTTTAAACAAATAGAAACCGGTCTTTCAGGTACCACACGTTAGAGTCACTGGCCCTGAAGGAACAACGACCACCCGTTCGGAGGGTCCGGTACTGTCAAAACTGATCGTTCACAACGCAAGACCCGAGGTGTCGACAACAACTTTGAGAAAGATGGTATCGTTCTGGAGGTAAGGGTTTGGTGGGTTTAGCAGGAGGTCCTGCTTCACAAACCTGGGGCATCCGCTGGCAACATTCATGTGCGTCTTGGGCTTCTGGAAAGAGGCACTGAGGGCATCGGGCAGGAAGGATTCCTTGAGGTGGTTCTGCTCCTCCTGGTCCAGGAGGGCAAAGGTGACCTTCTGCTTGAAGGGCCAGGGGAGCACGTCATCGTACTCGCCCCTGACGATGGCCAGGAAGAGGGAGATGTGCGTCCCCTTCCCGCTGCCATCTCCATAGGGGTAGATCCTGCAGCAGAGCTTGTAGCCAAACGGTTCAGTGCAGAAGGACGAGGAGTAGAAGGAGGTCCTCTGCTGGGACTTGGCTGCCAAGAGGTGGGAGGAAAAGTTGTCGATCTTCCACACGAGGACCCCATAGCAGCTCATGGGCAGTGGAGAGCCGAACGGGTGGCTCGTGCCCTCTGAAGCTTTGCCCTTCCTCTGGAGGTCCTGGATCACCTGCTCGTTCTGTAGGCACCTCTGCTGCAGAAGTTCGATGATGCTTTCGTACTTGTTCAGCTCCCTGTTGAGGACGCACAGTGCCTTCTCCAAAATCTCCGTCTTCCTGGTCAACTTGGAAAGGCCAGAGTCCTGGCCTCCGGAGTCGATGCCCACTAGCAAAGCTTCATCCGTCACTCCTGGCCTCACTGGCCGACCCAGCAGGGCCGTCAGGGCCAAGACTTTGCTCATCACAAGTTGCTTGAAGCACGAGTTTACATCCTCGGCACTGGACATCTTCGTCTGCAGGCTGAGAATGAGGGAGAGCAACTGCGTCATATGCTGCTGCTGGGCATCTTGCAAGTGCTCACCGAGAACTCCTCGCTCCGGCTGTTGAACACAATGTCCAAGAATGTTTAGCAAAGCCTTCAAATGGTAGTTGCTAAGCGCAGCTAGAGAAAAGAAGCTCTTGCATTTGGATAGCGCCATTCACTGCGTCAGGATATCCCAGGGCATTTTATAGCCAGATAAATCCGTTGTCTTTTTTGTAACGTGAGAAATGCAGCAGTCAACTTGTGCACAGCAAGCTCCCACAAACAGCACTGCCACTAGAGCCAGACCCACTCCTTTTAATGATGTTGGTCCGGGACACCAGGTGAGAACTTTCCTGCTCAATTAATGCCATGGGATATTTTATATCTACCTGAAAGAGATGGGAAATTCTTCTCGCACTTCTAGCCAACAACCTTGGCTTCTCGTATCTCCCCAATTTGCTGCCCTGAATTTCCCTCCTTAACGCTCTCGGAATACGTTAACCCACTCACTCTCCCCCTCCCCGGCTATTTACCATGTTGACACCAAAGCCCCTCTCCCCAGTTCCCACTCTCGCTCATTCCCTCCCAGGATGTCAAAACTGGGGAGCTCTTTGGCTGATCTTCCCAAGCTCCTCCTATCTGTGGACTTTTAAACTTCAAACTTAGCATCGCCTAATCATGACTGAGTAGTTTGCTCAGGTCTTCAATGTTCTATAGGATTTCATTTATCACCTACACTTCTGAAGGGCAAGTTAAGAAGGAACACCATCACCACCTTCTCAAGGGGCAGCTATTAACATCCTGAGGGTTACCATTGACCAGAAACTGAACTGGACCAGCCATATAAATATTGTGGCTACAAGAGCAGGTCAGAGGCTGGGAATCCTGAGGTGAATAACTCACCTCCTGACTCCCCAAAGCCTGTCCACCATCTACAAGGCACAAGTCAGGAGTGTGATGGAATACTCCCCACTTGCCTGGATGAATGCAGCTCCCGCAACACTCAAGAAGCTCAACACCATCCAGGACAACGCAGCCCCCTTGATTGGCACCACATCCACAAACATTCACTCCCTCCACCACCGACACACAGTAGTAGCAGTGTGTGTACCATCTACAAGATGCACTGCAGGAATTCACCAAGCCTCTTTAAGCAGTGCCTTCCAAACCCATAACCACTACCACCTAGAAGGACAAGGGCAGCAGACACATGGGAACACCACCACCTGGGAAGTTCCCCTCCAAGTCACTCATCATCCTGACTTGGAAATATATCACTGTTCCTTCACTGTCGCTGGGTCAAAATCCTGGAACTCCCTCCCTAACAGCACTGTGGGTGTACCTACACCACATGGACAAAAGCCTGGAACTCCCTCCCTAACAGCACTGTGGGTGTACCTACACCACATGGACAAAATCCTGGAACTCCCTCTAACAGCACTGTGGGTGTACCTACACCACATGGACAAAATCCTGGAACTCCCTCCCTAACAGCACTGTGGGTGTACCTACACCACATGAACAAAATCCTGGAACTCCCTCTCTAACAGCACTGTGGGTGTACCTACACCACATGGACAAAATCCTGGAACTCCCTCCCTAACAGCACTGTGGATGTACCTACACCACATGGACAAAATCCTGGAACTCCCTCCCTCACAGCACTGTGGGTGTACCTACTCCACATGAACTGCAGCGGTTCAAGAAGGCAGCTCACCACCACCTACTCAAGGGCAATTAGTGATGGGTAATAAGTGCTGGCCTCACCAGCGATGCCCACATCCCATGAACAAATAAAAAAATAGGAAGGGAGATAAATGCCATCTTTCTCAGTGACAACGTCATCCCAAAGAATTAATAATATAAAACAGCTGTAGTATAGCGCAAAAAAAGGTACCTTTTCTTGACAACCAGCCCTCTCAAATGGACAAGGCACCTTCACTCGAGGACAATCTCCTAGTTCAACATCAGAGTGGTTGATTAGCTGCAAGAAAGGGAAATGTAGATAATTATACTGGTAACCATATGTTCATTCTTAACATTGGAATTTACTGCAATTATCCACCATCTACAAGGAGTGAGATGGAATACTCCCCACTTGCCTGGATGAGTGCAGCTCCCACAACACTCAAGAAACTCAACACCATCCAGGACAAAGCAGCCCCGCTTGATTGGCAGCACATCCACAAACATTCACTCCCCCCACCACCGACACACAGTAGCAGTGTGTGTACCATCTACAAGATGCACTGCAAGAACTCACCAAGGCTCCTCAGACAGCACTTAACAAACCCATAACCTCTACCATCTAGAAGGCCAAGGGCAACAGATACATGGGAACACCACCACCTGGAAGTTCCCAAGTCACTCACCATCCTGACTTGGAAATATATCACCATTCCTTCACTGTCGCTGGGTCAAAATCCTGGAACTCCCTCCCTAACAGCACTGTGGGTGTACCTACATCACATGGACAAAATCCTGGAACTCCCTCCCTAACAGCACTGTGGGTGTACCTACACCACACGGACAAAATCCTGGAACTCCCTCCCTAACAGCACTGTGGGTGTACCTACACCACATGGACAAAATCCTGGAACTCCCTCCCTAACAGCACTGTGGGTGTACCTACACCACACGGACAAAATCCTGGAACTCCCTCTAACAGCACTGTGGGTGTACCTACACCACATGGACAAAATCCTGGAACTCCCTCCCTAACAGCACTGTGGGTGTACCTACGCCACATGGACAAAATCCTGGAACTCCCTCCCCAACAGCACCGTGGGTGTACCTACACCACATGGACAAAATCCTGGAACTCCCTCCCTAACAGCACTGTGGGTGTACCTACACCACACGGACAAAATCCTGGAACTCCCTCCCTAACAGCACTGTGGGTGTACCTACACCACACGGACAAAATCCTGGAACTCCCTCCCTAACAGCACTGTGGGTGTACCTACACCACACAGAGAAAATCCTGGAACTCCCTCCCTAACAGCACTGTGGGTGTACCTACACCACATGGACAAAATCCTGGAACTCCCTCCCTAACAGCACTGTGGGTGTACCTACACGACACGGACAAAATCCTGGAACTCCCTCCCTAACAGCACTGTGGGTGTACCTACACAACATGGACTGCAGTGGTTCAAGAAGGCAGCTCACCACCATCTTCTCAAGGGGCAATTAGGGATGGGCAATAAATGCTGGCTATATCAGTGATATCATGTCCCATGGGTGAATAAATGAAGATATAAACACAACAGTACCCAATTGCAGAGCACAGCATCTAACTGGTCCCAGAAGTCCCTGATGCACAACCAAATCATTGGCATTGCACATAGGGAATAATAGGAGCTTCATAGTACAAAAACAGGCCATTCGGCCCAACAGCTCCATGCTGTGCCATTTATGCCCCACACCAGCCTCCCCCCATCTTAGTCCATCTCACCTTCCCAACAAACCATGTTGAAGGTTGGATGGTTTTAATGAGGTGGCATTTAAAAGATGGGGATAATTGAGACAGGATATGAAGGTGTAGGATTTTCACTAATCAGGACAGATTCACAAGAAACCAATTGTTCCCTTTATGGGTACGAGACTAAAATCTTCGACATCATGGCTGGAGTTTTACATCCCTCTGTGGTGGGGGCAGGGCGGTAAAATTGGTGAGCTGTTCCATTCGCCGTTGCCTTCAGCGGGAACACAAAATCCTGCTGATATAAAATTCCGCTCCATGTCTCTTATTTTCAGCAATACTCAAGTTCCGAACTTCCAAAGGACTATCTTCAACAATATAAAATCCGTCCTCATTCTAAAACCACCCAATTTCATAATTAAATAGCAACACAAAAGGTGATTGGGAATAGAGAGGAAAGGAAACAGCATTTATATAGCGCCTTTCATAGCCACAGGGCATCTCAGCCAATGAGGTCCTTCTGAAGCAGAGTCACTGTTGTAGTTTCTTTTTCCCTTTATTCTTTCATGGGATGTTGGTTT
The DNA here is from genome assembly GCF_017639515.1 of Carcharodon carcharias. Taxonomy (NCBI): domain Eukaryota; kingdom Metazoa; phylum Chordata; class Chondrichthyes; order Lamniformes; family Lamnidae; genus Carcharodon; species Carcharodon carcharias. The sequence goes on from NC_054485.1 coordinate 111,207,176, forward strand.
TGTTGGCTAGGCCAGCACTTATTGTCCATCCCCAATTGTCCTTGAACTGAGTGGCTTGCTAGACCATTTCAGAGAGCAGTTAAGAGTCAACCACATTGCTGTGGATCTAGAGTCACATGTGGGCCAGAAGGGTTTTTGTGACAATCGATGATAGTTTCATGGTCACCATTGCTGAGACAAATGTAAGGAACACAGCAACCAATTTGCGCACAGCAAGTTCCCACAAACAGCAAAGTGATAATGGCCAGGTAATTTTTTTTGTGATGCTGACTGAGGAATAATTTGCCAAGGTTGTTGGTAATAACTCCCCTTCTTTTCCTCGAAATAGTGCCAAGGGGATCTTTTACATCCACTTGGGAGGGCAGGCAGGGCCTTGTTATATGATGTGTGTGCCTGCATGCCGTTATAATGTAGAGGTGTCAGCAGAGCAAGGGTTAACATGGGACTGGAGTATAGCACCACCCACGGTATGATGTATGGACACATATGGTAATAGACTGAGAGAACACTCTAGGACCAGCCTGTATGGAGGCAGCACCATGTATGACAGCAACTGGGATCTGTACCTAGTTAAAAATTAACAATAAATGGTTCATGTTTAAACACATAAGTCAAAATCTCATCATCAAGACATCAAACAAGCACATAGCACTCAGCTTAATGTCCCATCCAAAAACAAAAGGGCATCTTTGGTTTTTAGTTGTATGTTCCAGTCCTGGGTTTTCTTTAAGTATATTTGTTCATGGGATGTGGGCATCACTGGCTAGGCCAGGATTTGTTTGCTCATCCCTAATTGCCCTTGTTCAGAGGGCATTTAAAGAGTCAACTACATTGCTGTGGGTCTGGAGTCACATGTAGGCCAGATTGGGTAAGGATGGCAGATTTCCTTCCCTAGAGGGCATTAGTGAACCAGATGGGTTTTTAAAACAATCGACAATGGGTTCAGGTAGAAGTCATTGGACTTTTAATTCCAGATTTTTATTGAATTCAAATTTCATTTTTATGGAGGGATTCGAACTTCGGCCCCCCCAGAGCATCGCTAGTCCAGTGACAATACCACTCTGCCACCGCCTCCACTCACTGGGCAGGACTTGAGGCTTCTGCTTTTGAATTGGGGACAAGAGTGCTACCAAATGAGCCACAACTGACATCAGAATGTAGCAGGTTCCCTGTAGCACAGATTGAGGAGCTGATTGGTGTAAAAATGAGGCACAACAGCGCCACTATTGGCAGTGAGGTGCATTACAAGCCTGACAAGTTTACACAGGGAGCTCCCAATACAAATGCGGACGTGAGAATTTATAACAAAAGTAGTTCAGCCAATAAGCTGCATTTATATAACGCCTTTAGCATTATAAAGGATCCCAAGGCACCTCACAGGAGCACTATCAAACAAAATTTGACTCCGAGCCACATACAGAGATACTAGGGCAGAGAAAGGGGCTTCTTAAAGGACATGAGGGAGGTAGAGAGCTGGAAAGGCTTGAGGGGGTTTGTTGGGGTGGGGAGAGATCAAGAGCTTTGGACCTTGGCAGCTGAAAGCACAGTCAGCAGTGGTGGAACGACTAAAATCAGGGATTCACAAGAGGCCAAGTTCGAGTACGCACATATCCTGGAAGGTTGTCGGGCAGGATGAGGTTACACAAAGTATCTCACACCAGATTCTGTTCACCCATCACTCCCGTGCTCAGTGACCCACACTGGGTCCCAGTTACACAGAGCCTCGATCTTACCATTCCCCTGCCGGCTTTCGAATCTGTCGACAACTTCAGCCCCCTCCCCCACACCCCCCAAATCCGTCCGTAGCTTTGCGACACCTCTCCCCCAACCCCCGATCTCTGTAATCTCCTCTAACCTCTCAACCCTCCGAGGTGAGCGCAGTCCTCCAATTCCGGTCTCTTGACCACCCACAATTTTAATGGCTCCACCACTCAGAGGGCAGTGAGTCTTTAGAATTCTCTGCCCCAGAGAATTGTAGAAGTTCAGTCATTGAGTATGTTCAAGACAGAAATCAATAGATTTCTGGATACTACTGACACTAAGGGATATGGAGATAGTGGGGAAAAGGGACGTAAGAGGTAGCTGATCAGCCATGATCTGTTTGAATGGTGGAACGGACACAATGGGCTAAATGGCCTACTCCTAGTTCACATTTACCTTATGCAGGGCACACAATGTTACACATTGTCCACTGCCCATGAATAGATATGCTAATCGTCTAGGATGGTAAATAAGTTCCTTACCTCGTCCTTACTCAGTCCTTTCCTGCCACACAAGGAGCATTCCTCTTTGCATTGAGAGCACAGGACAACGTGTTCCTGAGGGAAGAAGCAAAATAATCCATTAGAGTAGAGCCAGTGGCTCAGCAACCTGATTTCAGTAGTTCAAGTCTTGCACCTTTTTTTGAATTACCCAGAAGGATGGAGGGCCTATAGTTCCCCACCTCTTTCTCCATGGCAACACCTCAATCAGAGTTAACTTGCCAACCAATTAGTGCCCTTTTTCTCTTTAGTATAAGTGGTTGTGATCGTCTGAAGTTTGGAATTCTTGCTTTTGTCCTGATGGGGACAATAAATGGGAGGATACTGAGAGCTGTAGAGGAAGTGAGGGACCTTGGATTGAATGTCCACAGATCCCTGAAGATAGCAGGACTGGTCAATAAGGTGGTTAAGAAGGCATATGGAATCCTGTCATTTATTAGCCGAGGTATGGAATATAAGAGCAGGGAGGTTATGTTGGAACTATATAAAACTTTAGTTAGGCCACAACTTGAGTACTGCGTGCAGTTCTGGTCACCTCATTAGAGAAAGGATGTAATTGCATTCGAGAGGGTGCAGGGGAGATTTACAAGGATGTCTCCAGGACTGGAAAATTGCAGCTATGAGGAAAGATTGGAGAGGCTGGGGGTTGTTCTCCTTGGAACAGAGGAGGCTGAGGGGAGATTTGATTGAGATGCACAAAATTGTGAGGGGCCTGGATAGAGTGGATGGGAAGGGCCTATTTACCCTAGCAGAGAGGTAGGGGGAGCGTATAGATTGTGACACAAAAGGCATAGCAGCTACGTAAGGTGGGTTGATTGCCCAGGGGATCTTTATCTGTCCGTCATCTTCTGTCTTTTATTGAAGTCCCAAGGACTCTTTTTAAGCGTGGTCACTATTGTGATGTCACATAGTTGCGCAGGCCATTCAGCCCAACAGATCCATACTGGCATTTACGCTCCACACAAACCTCCTCCCAGCCCCCTTTATCTCACCTCACTGGCATTTCCTTCTGTTCCTTTCTGACTCGGCTGTTTAATCGAGCTTCCCCGGGTCGACATGGCATCTATTGGAAGGGGAATGGAGCATAAAAGTAGGGAAGTGTTGCTGCAACTGGACAGGGCCTTAGTTAGACTGCGTCTGGAGTACTGTGTACAGTGTTGGTCTCCCTACTTAAAGGGGGATATAACTGCATTAGAAGCAGTTCAGTGAAGGTTCACTCGACTGAGTCCTGGGATGAAGGGGTTTGTCTTATGAGGAAAGGTTGGTCAGGTTGGGCCTGCACTCATTGGAGTTTGGAAGAATGAGAGGTGATCTTATTGAAACTTATAAGATCCTGAGAGGGTTTGACAGGGTGGACACTGAGAGGATGGTTCCCCTTGTGGAGGGAACTAGTGCGAGGGGCACAGTTTAAAAAAATTAGGCGTCTTCTCATTGACGATGGAGATGAAGAGAAGTCTTTTTTCTCGGAGGGTCATTAGAGTGTGGAATTCTCTCCCCCGGCGAGCAATAGAGGGTGGGGCGTTGAATATATTCAAGGCTGAGATAGGCAGATTCTTGATCAACACAGGGGTGGGTGGGTGGGGGGTGGTGGTCAAGGTTTATGGGGGGGTGGTGGGGAGCGCAGACAGGAAAGTGGAGTTGAGGCCACAATCAAACCAGCCATGATCTTATTGAATGGCAGAGCAGACTTGAAGGGCTGAATGGCCTACTCCTGCCCCTATTCCTTGTGCCCTTGTCAGAGTACAACAGCAGTGCGGTTAATTAAAAACAGGCTGGTCTCACACGTCCCCTAAGAAAAACGTGCCCCATTCCTTTAAGCCCAGCATCTGTCTCTTCCACAATGCCCAGAGGTCATTGTTGCATGTCCCTCATTCCTGGCATCATCTGCTAATTTGAGAAGGGCTATAGGCAAGGCCGCGGTGTACTCCACCTTGATCAGAGTGCAGGCACACGGAGTGTCACAGTAAGGGCAGTTCTGCATCCTCCACTCACACTCCTCCGCCTCATGACTCCTTATTTCCTTCCTGGGTCCGACAGCTCTGCAGCCAATCAGGGCGTTGACGCAAGGCTCCACCTGGACGTCACACTGAGCACGGTGGCAGTTCTGTGGGTGAGGAGAGAAGGTGCAAAGGCTAAGCGTTTGTTCAGCATTGCCCTTCACCTGCCCGCTCAACCTGTTTTCTGTCCCTCCTGGGCGAGCACCTGACCAACGACTCCAAACGCACGGCCATCAGCGCTGCAAAACGCTAGATTTCTTTCTTTTAAAATAAGAGTCACTGCCACACACTTAGCTCCTTCGGCCGGTCAGCGCAGTGGAAAGCACTCTTGCCCGGGTCAGAGGGTCACGGCTCAAACCCCCATTCCACAGGCTCGAGCCAATAATGCAGGGCAGCACCCCCCAGTGCAGTACCGAGGGAAAGCTGCAATGTCAGAGGTGCCATCTTTTTGGATGAGGCATTAAACTGAGGAATGTCATGCCTCTCAAGTGGAATACTCCCCACTTGCCTGGATGAGTGCAGCTCCCACAACACTCAAGAAGCTCAACACCGTCCAGGACAAAGCAGCCCCGCTTGATTGGCACCCCATCCACAAACATTCACTCCATCCACCACCGACGCGCAGGAGCAGCAGTGTGCTTACCATCTAAAAGATGCACAGCAGCAACTCACCAAGGCTCCTTAGACAGCATCTTCCAAACCCACGACCACTACCACCTAGAAGGACAAGGGCAGCAGACACATGGGAACACCACCGCTTGGAAGTTCCCCTCCAAGCCACTCACCATCCTCACTTGGAAATATATCACCGTTCCTTCACTGTCGCTGGGTCAAAATCCTGGAACTCCCTCCCTAACAGCACTGTGGGTGTACCTACACCAGAGGGACAAAATCCTGGAACTCCCTCCCTAACAGCACTGTGGGTGTACCTACACCACATGGACAAAATCCTGGAACTCCCTCCCTAACAGCACTGTGGGTGTACCTACACCACACGGACAAAATCCTGGAACACCATCCCTAACAGCGCTGTGGGTGTACCTACACCGCATGGACAAAATCCTGGAACTCCTCCCTAACAGCACTGTGGGTGTACCTACACCACACGACAAAATCCTGGAACTCTCTCCCTAACAGCACCTGTGGGTGTACCTACACAACACGGACATAATCCTGGAACTCCCTCCCTAACAGCACTCTGGGTGTACCTACACCACATGGACAAAATCCTGGAACTCCCTCCCTAACAGCACTGTGGGTGTACCTACACCACATGGACAAAATCCTGGAACTCCCTCCCTAACAGCACTGTGGGTGTACCTACACCACATGGACAAAATCCTGGAACTCCCTCCCTAACAGCACTGTGGGTGTACCTACACCGCATGGACAAAATCCTGGAACACTCTCCCTAACAGCACTGTGGGTGTACCTACACCACACCGACAAAATCCTGGAACTCTCTCCCTAACAGCACTGTGGGTGTACCTACACCACATGGACAAAATCCTGGAACTCCCTCCCTAACAGCACTGTAGGTGTACCTACACCACATGGACTGCAGCAGTTCAAGAAGGCAGCTCACCCCCACCTTCTCAAGGGGCAACTAGGGATGGGCAATAAATGCTGGCCCAGCCAGCCAGGCCCACATCCCGTGAATGAATAAAGAAAAAAATGTGAAGGGGGCTACCCACTTATTAGCCGAGACTAATAAGGTTCACCATTTTCAAAAAAAAACACAGATGGAATTCCTGGACGATGGGTTAGGGGCGAGTGCGGAGTGGGGGAGCAGTGGTGGACGTTTGAAGATTAAACCCAACCAGCAACTCAAGGCCGATACAGGTTTATCATAAATATCACAAAAACCAAGCTATTCAACCATCCACAGCATCACAGAATTGTTACAGTGCAGAAGGAGGCCATTCAGCCCATCGTGTCAGCTGAACAACTCCATGCTGCAGCCTCCTATCCCACTTCATCTCACCCCATCAACGTATCCTTCTATTCCTTTCTCCCTCATGTGCTTGTCTAGTTTCCCCTTGAGGGCATTCATGCTGTTCTCCCCAACCCCCACTCCCTCTGCTAGCGAATTCCACGTGCTCAACACTTTCTGGGTTCAGGAGTTTCTCCTGAATCCCTGTTGGATTTATTAGCAACCATCTGATATTTCTAGCCCTTGGTTCTGGTCTTGCCCGCAAGTGGACTCATCTGCTCTGTATCTACCCTATAAAGACCCTTTCATGTTCTTACCACCTCCATCTGGTCGCCCCTCAATCCTCTCTTTTCAAGAGATAGGAGTTCCAGCCTGTTCAATCTTTCCTGGTGGGCGTAAATAACCTGTCAGTTCTGGGAGAACTCTACTAAAATCATTTCTGCGCTTTCTCCAGGCTTGTATCATATTGGGCTTAGGGCCAGAATGGTTCAAAGGACCATTAACCCCCAATAAACCTTCAAGAATGTGTAACCCATCTCAAAGCAGCAAGGACAGAAAGAGGCCAGGGCCAGCATGGCTGAGGAGTAGACACAGGCCTCAGTCTCCAACAAGGATACTAACCAGGTAGCTGCGGAGGGAACCCTTCCAGTCACAGCCAGCCTTCCGCTCTGAACACTCAACCACTGTGGCAAAGGCATCATTCTCAGCCGCTCGGTCCGCATATACCTGCACAAGGGAACGAGAGGAGAGGTTACAAAGGTCCGGCGCTTGCTTGAGCTGCTGGCTCAGAGGGTGGCGAGGTGTACAATGACTCGCCACAACTTACATTTATATAGCGCCTTTGATGCAATAAAATTTCCCAAGGGCGCTTCACAGGAGCGATGGTCAAACGCTTGACCTCAGGGCACAGAGGGGGATTGTGGGGCAGGTGATTCAAAAGCTTGGTCAAAATGGTCAGTTTTAAGGAGCATTTTAAGACGACGAGAGAGGGAGGGAGAGAGGGAAGCAAGCAGGGTTTTAAGGGGATTCTAGAGAGAGAGAGAGAGAGAGCGGGGGAAGCGGGGGGGGGGGTTTAACGGGGATTCTAGAGAGAGCGCGGGGAAGAGGGGGTTTAAAGGGAGAGAAGCAGAGAAGTTTGGAACCAACATGGTTGAAGGTACAGCCAACCATAGTGGAGCATAATCATTGAACATAAGGACATAAGAAATAGGAACAGGAGTAGACCATTCGGCCCCTCGAGCCTGCTCCGCCATTCAATAAAACCATGGCTGATCTTCTTGTGTTTCGATTTCCACATCCCCATCTAGCCCCGATAACCTTTGACCCCCTTGCCTAACAAGAATCTATCTACCTCCGCCTTCAAAATATGCAATGACCCCCGCCTCCACCACCTTCTGAGTCAAGTGAGGATGCACAAGAAGAGGCTGGGGTTGGAAGCCTTCGGAGATTGCTGAGGTCACGCTTTCCGATCCCACAGAACCCGACAAAACATCAGGCTTCAAAGCTACAAACTACACATTACGCTGTCTGACATGAGAACATAAACACTGAACGCTGCTTCAAGAATTATTGGAGCCTGCAGCCCAATTTGGTTTGAACAGGTTTAAGCATCTGTTCCGATTGCAAACAAAGGGATTTGGCATGAACAGGTTAGGCATTTTGCACATTATGATCCTCGACCTTTCAGCACATCACTCTCCCGAGCCTCAGTATTGAGCCCTAATGGATAATGCAGCAGTCAACTTGCCTAGCATCATTCTTGGAGGGGTCACAGTGACACTGTTCTCAATCTTCTCTGCCTAGCTGCACATGAAGCTACCAATTTCTTCCCCTGCTTTCCATCACCTGAGCCTTTTTATAATAAAGACGATTTTTTTCTGTGGTTATGTTGTTAGACTAGCTCTTAACCAGAAGAAGCGGCTTGGTCTCAACAACAATTTGCATTTACGTAGCACCCTTAATGGAGCAAAACGTCCCAAGGCGTCTCACCAATGGGTGTTACCAGCCAGATTCAGAGAATTGTTAGAGTGCAGAGGGAGATTATTCGGCCCATCGTGCCTGCACCTACTGTCCAAATGAGCATTATGACCTAGTGCCATTGTCCTGCCTTTTCCCCATACCTCTGCACATTGTTTCTATTCAAATAATCATCTTATGCCCTCTTGAATGCCTCGATGAACCTGCCTCCAACACACCACTAGACAGTGCATTCCAGACTCGACCCACTCACTGTGTGAACAAGTTTTATCTCACATTGCATTTGCTTCTTTATATCTGTGCCCTCTCGTTCTCGATCCTTTTACTAGCAGGAACAGTTTCTCCCTATCTAAAACAAAAGCAGAATTACCTGGAAAAACTCAGCAGGTCTGGCAGCATCGGCGGAGAAGAAAAGAGTTGACGTTTCGAGTCCTCATGACCCTTCGACAGAACCGTTTGATCAGTAAGTTTGCAGATGACTTGAAAATTGGTGGTGTGGTAAATAGTGAGGAGGAAATCCTTGGATTACAGGACGATATAGATGGGCTGGTAAGATGGGCAGAGCAGTGGCAAATGGAATTTAACCCTGAGAAGTGTGAGGTGATGCATTTTAGGAGAACCGTTCTGTCGAAGGGTCACGAGGACTCGAAACGTCAACTCTTTTCTTCTCCGCCGATGCTGCCACACCTGCAGAGTTTTTCCAGGTAATTCTGTTTTTGTTTTGGATTTCCAGCATCCGCAGTTTTTTGTTTTTATTTTTTTTCTCCCTATCTACTCAGTCCAGCCCCCTCATGATTTTGAACATCTCTATCAAATCTCCTCTTAGCCTTCTTCTCTCCAAGGAGAACATTCCCAACTTTTCCAATCCTCATAGCTGAAGTTTCTCATCCCTGGGACCATTCTTGTAAACCTCTTCTGCACTCTCTCCAATGTGCTCACATCCTTCCTATAATGTGGTGTCCAGAACTGTACACAATACTTCCGCTGAGGTCTAATTATTGTCTTATATAAGCTCAGCATAACCTCCCTGCTCTTGTACTCTATGCCCCTATTAATAAGCCCAGCATACTATATGCTTTATTAACTGCTCTCTCCACTTGCCCTGCCACCCTCAGTGGTCAATGTATATATACATCCAGGTCTCTCTGCTCCTGCACCTCTTTAAGAATTGTACCTCTTATTTTATGCTGTACTCTCCATGTTCTTCCTACCAAAATAAATCATCTCACACTTCTCTACAATGAACTTCATCTGTCCCTATCTGCCCACTCTACCAACCTGTCTATGTCCTTTAGAAATTCTACACTATCCTCCTCACAGTTTACAATGCTTCTAAATTTCGTATCATCCACAAACTTTGAAATTGTCCCCTGCACCCCAAAATCTAGATCATTAATATATATCAGGAAAAGCAAGGGTCCCAATACTGACCCCTGGGGAACTCCACTACAAACCTTCCTCCAGCCCAAAAAATATATTCATTGACTATTACCCTCTGTTTCCTACTACTCAACACATTCTGTATTCACGTTGCTACTGTCTCTTTGACATTGAACACAAAACAATATCAAGACAGGCAACCAAAAGCTTAGTCAAAGATGTTTCAAGAAACAGCCTAAGAGGAGGAAAGTAAAGTAGAGTAATGGAGAGATCACAGGAGGAAATTCCAGATGGAGGGATGAAGGAAATCGGGGATGGAGGAAGTTAGCGTTGGAGGAGCACAGAAATCCTAGAAGGTTTAGGGCTGCAGAGATTACAGGGATAGTAAAGGGAGAAGCCAAGGAGGGATTTGAACACACAAGTATGAGAAGTTAAAGGTGGAATTTAAAGGTTACAAATAGAAAAGCAGTACATTATTTAAATGGAGAGAGATTGCAGAGCTCTGAGGTGCAGAGGGATCTGGGTGTCCTGGTCCAACCAGTGATTAGGAAGGCAAATGGAATGCTGGTGTTTATTGTGAGGGGAATCGAATATAGAAGCAGGGATGTTTTGCTCCAGTTGTACAGGGTGTTGGTGAGACCACATCTGGAGAACTGGGTACAGTATTGGTCTCCTTACTTAAGAAAGGATTGAATAGCATGAGAGTCAGCTCAAGGGAAGTTCACTCAACTGATACCTGGGATGTTGGGGGGAGGGGGTGGTGTGGGGGTGTAATCCTATAAGGAAAGGTTGGACCCACATCCATTGGAGTTTAGAAGATTGAGGGGTGACTTTATTGAAACATATAAGATTCTGAGGGGACTTGACAGAGTGGATGCTGATAAGATGTTTCCCCTTATGATGGGGACTAGAACCAGAGGATGCAGTTTAAAAATAAGGGGCCTCCCATTTAAGACAGAGATGAGGAGAATTTTTTTCTCTCTGAGGACCATGGTCTATTGAATTCTCTTCCCTGGAGAGCAGTGGAGTCAGGGTAATTGAACATTTTTTAAGGCTGAGTAAGGTAGATTCTTGACTGACAAAGGAGTCAAAGGTTATAGAGGGGAGGCAGGAAGGTGGAGATGAAGCCACAATCAGATCAGCTTTGATCTTATTGAATAGCGGAGCAGGTTCAAATAGTTTTCTCCTGCTCCTAATTCACATGCTTGTATGAACCTTTTGCCTTTGGTCAGCAGGGAATGTTTGGAGTGAGGTTTGAACCCACAACTTTCCAATTCGAGGGGTCCAAATGCTGCCGCTGAAGACCCACTCCTTCCAGCTCATCGTTAATGGGACCAAACAACCACCTTGGGGTTTACATATATGAGGAGATCATCCTTCAGGCCAGCCTTTAACTCGAATCAGTCCAGGTGGCTTCTCGTAGCCAAGGATATCCAGGAGTTACTGACCGAGAGTCTATTTATACACCGAGGTGCCCATGTCAGATGAGTCACTGGAAACCATTCTGCGGTGATTCCAATATGTGTGGTACACTACACCACCAGTAGATGGCAATGTCACAGTGAATTCGCACTGGGATGTACGTCATGTGCAGGATAACACAAGTCTCCATGTTTATAAACCTCAAGCCTTAGCACAAATGATGCCAGCTTCTTACGCTAACCCTTTGATCCTTCTTAGACTGCACGCGGAGTAGCGGGTGCAGTTTTGTTCCCCTTACCTCAGAAAGGATATTATTGTCAAAGAGGGAGTACAATGAAGGTTCACCAGACTTGTTCTGGGGATGGTGGGACTGCCCTATAGAGAGAGATTGGGGAAACTGGGTCTGTATTCTCTGGAGTTCTGAAGAAGGAGAGGTGACCTCATTGAAACCCACAAAATACGTAAAGGGACTGACAGGGTAGATGCAGGTAAGATGCTTCCTCAGGTCAAGGAGTCTGGAACCAGGGGACACAATTTCTAAGTAAGAGGGAAGCCACTAAGGGCCGAGATGAGGAGAATTGTTTTTTACTCAGAGGGTGGTGAATTTTTGAAATTCTCTACCCCAGAGGACTGCAGAAGCTCAGTCATCGAGTATGTTTAAAGCAGAGGTTGACAGATTTCTAAATACCAATAACATAAAGGGATATGGAGATAGTGTGGGGGAAAGAGGCATTGAAGTGGCTGGCCAGCCATGGTCATATTGAATGACGGAGCAGGCTCGATGGGCTGAATGGCCTACACTTGCTCCTCTGTTTCTGTTCTTAAACTGCTTTAGCCTGCCCCTCCTTAGCTAGTATTCATCCCCCATCCAGAAACCCAACAAACCAAAACTACACCATGTGTTAGCCTCTGTCGTATTCTCTTCATACACAATAGTTGAATATGGGATGCCATATTGTTAAGCTGTTTTCTGATTATGTTAGTCACCATCCTGCACTTAGCCCTGCTAAACCCACTAAAGAATTCAGCCACCTAGAATCCACTAGCTTGAATTCATTGCCTAAGCCCTCCCTGCTACCCCCTGCTCATTTTTTGACACTTATTTTATTGGCTGAGCATTCAGTCGATCTCCCCCCCTCATGCCTAATTGCCACCCCTCCCCGGCCTAACCTCAACATTCCCAGTGTCAGCTGTGAGTAGTACTCTTCCCTCCGAGTCAGAATGGTGTGAGGTTAGCCCCAGAGACAGGAGCACATCAATCTAGGCCGATAACCCCAGTCCAGCAGCATCCAGAGATGCAGCAAATAATTAGAAAGGGTAATGGAACGTTATCCTTTATCACCAGAGGATTTGATTGAATTGAATGGTAGAACAGGCTCAATAGGCTGAATGACTGACTCCTGCTCCTATGTTCCTAAGATGGAGGACTAATGGTAATGTCACTGGACAAATGATCCAGAATCCCAGGCTAATGCTCTGGGGACATGGGTTCAAATCCCACCACAGCAGCTGGTGGAATTTAAATTCAATTAGGTAATAAATCTGGAATTGAAAGCTAGTCTCAGGAATGAAAGTATCATCAATTGTTGTAAAAACCCACCTGGTTCACTAATGTCCCTTCTGGGAGGAAATTTGCCATTCTCACCTGGTCTGGCCTACATCTGACTGGAGGAGGAGGCTCCACAAATATCCCCATCCTCAATGATGGGGGAACCCAGCACATCAGTGCAAAAGATAAGTTTGAAGCATTTGCTACAATCTTCAGCCAGATGTACCGAGTAGATGATCCATCTCGGCCTCCTCCAGAGGTCCCCAGCATCACAGATTCCAGTCTTCAGCTCATTCAATTCACTCCGTGTGACATCATGAAACGGCTGAAGGCACTGGATACTGCAAAGGCTATGGTCCCTGACAATATTCTGGCAATAGTACTAAAGACTTGTGGTCCAGAACTTGCCATGCCCCTAGCCAAGCTGTTCTAGTACAGCTACAACACTGGCATCTACCCAGCAAGGTAGAAAATTACCCAGATTTGTCTTGTACACAAAAAGCAGGATAAATCCAACCCAGCCAATTACCACTCCATCAGTCTGCTCTCGATCATCAGTCAAGCGATGGAAGGGGTCATCAACAGTGCAATCAAGCAGCACTTGCTTAGCAATAACTTACTCACTGTTGTCCAGTTTGGGTTCCGCCAAGGCCACTCAGCTCCTGACTCATTACAGCCTTGGTTCAAACATGGACAATAGAGCTGAATTCCTGAGATGAGGTGAGAGTGACTGCTCTTGACATCAAGGCAGCATTTGACCGAGTGTGGCATCAAGGAGCCCGAGCAAAACTGGAGTCAATGGGAATCAGGGGTAAAGCTCTCCACAGGTTGGAGTCATGCCTAGCACAAAGGAAAATGGTTGTGGTTGTTGGAGGTCCGTCATCTCAGCTCCAGGACATCACTGCAGGAGTTCCTCAGGGTAGTGTCCTCGGCCCAACCATCTTCAGCTACTTCATCAATGACCTTCCCTCCATCATAAGGTCAGAAGTGGGGATGTTCGCTGATGATTGCACAATGTTCAGCACCACTCACGACTCCTCAGATACTGAAGCAGTCCATGTCCAAATGCAGCAAGACCTGGACAATATCCAGGCTTGGGCTGGCAAGCAGTAAGTGACATTTGCAAGTAATATTCACAAGTGCCAGGCAATAACCATCTCCAACAAGAGAGAATCTAAACATCACCCCTTAATGTTCAATGGCATTACCATCACTGAATCCCCCGCTATCAACATCCTGGGGGTTACCATTGATCAGGAACTGAACTGGACTAGCCATATAAATACTGTGGTTACAAGAGCAGGTCAGAGGCTGGGAACCCTGTGGCAAGTAACCCACCCCCATGACTCCCCAAATCCTGTTCACAATCTACAAGGAGTGGGATGGAATACTCCCCACTTGCCTGACTGAGTGCAGCTCCAACAACCTTCAAGCAATTTGACACCATCCAGGATGATTGGCACCCCACCCACAAACATTCACTCCCTCCACCACCGATGCACAGTAGCAGCAGTGTGTACCTTCTACAAGATGCACTGCAGGAATTCACCAAGGTTCTTCAGACAACACCTTCCAAACCCACAACCACTACCATCTAGAAGGACAAGGGCAGCAGATAGATGGGAACACCACCACCTGGAAGATCCCCTCCAAGTCACTTCCCATCCTGACTGTTCCTTCACTGTCGTTGGGTCAAAATCCTGGCACTCCCTCCCTAACAGCACTGTGGGTGTACCTACACCACATGGACTGCAGCGGCTCAAGAAGGCAGCTCACCACTACATCCTCAAGGGCAACTAAGGATGGGCAATAAATGCTGGCACAGCCAGCAAAGCCCACATCCCATGAAAGAATTTAAAAAGCCACAGCAAGGTGGTTAACTCTTAACTGCCCTCTGAAATAGCCTAGCAAGCCACTCAGTTCAAGGGCAATTAAGGATGGGCAACAAATATTGGCCTTGACAGCGACACCCAGACCCCATTAAAACAGAATTGGGACCTTGTACGCTCTTGCAGATGGATGCAAAAGATCCCAAAGCTGCTATTTCAAAGAAGCCACAGGAGGTATGTCTTTCACCAATATTTAGCCCTCAGCCAATAGCACTTCAAAAAAGATGAGTTTATATTATTTAAATAACCCCTTTCATTGCCTCAGGAAATCCCAAAGTGCTTTAGAGTGATCCCGCTGAGTGCTGATTGGCTGCTGAGTTCTCAACATTACAACACGTGACTTCAAAAATAAATCATTGGCTGTAAACTCAGTCATTTACAGCACAGGAGGAGTCCGCTCCAGTCAACAAAGATCTGACTCCACTAATGCCATTGTCCAGCACTTGGCCCATAGCCCTGGAGGCTATGGCAACACAAGTGAATATCTAAATACTTCTTAAATGTTACAAGAGTTTCTGACTCAACTACCCTTTCAGGCAGTGAGTTCCAGACTCCCACCGCCCTCTGGGTGAAAAACTTTCTCCTCAACTCCCCTCTTCGCCTTCTACCTCTTACCTTAAATCTACACCCCCTGGTTATTGACCCCTCTACTAATAGAAAAAAGTGCCTTCCTATCTGCCCTATCTATGCCCCTCATAATCTTATACACCTCTATCAGGTCCCCCTCTCAACCTTCGCTGCTCCAAGGAAAACAACCCCAGCCTCTCCAATCTTTCCTCATAGCTCCGACCCTCCACTCCAGGCAGCATCCTGGTAAATCTCCTCTGCACCCCCTCCAGTGCAATCACATCCTTCCTATGATGTGATGACCAGAACTGCATGCAGTACTCCAGTTATGGCCTAACCAGCTTTTTATACAGTTCCTGCATAACCTCACTGTGCTTGTATTCTATGCCTCGGCTAATAAAGGCAAGTATCCCAAATGCCTTCTTAACCACCTTACCTACCTGCCCTGGTACCTTCAGTGATCTGTGGATGTACACACCAGGGTCCCTCTGATCTTCAGTATTTTCCAGGGTCCTACCATTCATAGTGTAATCCTTTGCCTTGTTAGCCCTCCCCAAGTGCATTGCCTCACCCTTTTCCGGGTTGAATTCTATTTGCCACTGCTCTGCCCACCTGACCAGTCCATTGATATTCTCCCGCAGTTTATGTCTATCCTCCTCACTATTTACCATCCTACCGATTCTCGTATCATCCATGAACTTCTTGTGCTTTGGGATGTCCTGAGGCCGTGAAAGGGGCTATATAAATGCATATCTTTCTTTCCTTCTTTTGACGTTTTGTTCCAGTATAAAAAAGAAGAGGAGTTTGTCCCACTGACCTGCGAACGATTAAACCTTTCTTGACAAATGCAGCAAACTGCCTCATCGGAGGTCCTGGAATAAAATGGAATAAAATGAGCCCATGTGAGTCTTTTTGGACAAAGCCAACAAACAGCAGAACACAAAGAGAAGACAAAAATAACTGCGCTTGCCAGAAACCTGAAATTTAAAAAATAACACAGAAAATGCTGGAAACGCTCAGTGGGTCTGGAGAGAGAATCAGAGTTAACGTTTCAGCCCTGAGACCCTTCATCAAAATGGGACACGTTAACTATGGAGCAGGTTCTTAGAAGAAACCCAGAGACATGGATAAGGTGGGAGCAGGGTAGGGGGAGCGTGAGAACAAAAGGGAAGGTCTGTGATGGGCTGGAAACAGGAACCATCAAATGACTTGCGCCCCCTAGATGTAGCGAACAGGCTTTCGGCAGTCAAGAGGGGAGTTACTCGTGTGTCAGTCAGATCGAGCGAGAAACAGCAGATTTCCTCCCTAAACGACAAGCAGTGAATCAGATGGGTTTTTATGACAATGCGGACTGATCGAGGCCACAGCTCTCAAATTGCAGAAGCGGGGCGAGGAGGGGGGGTTGGAAACGAGAATCAGAGAAGCTGAAAGCACACAGGATGGCTTTTATGTTTGAGATTATCAGGTTGGCTTTGTCCAGCGAACGCGAGCTGTGCCCTTGATATTAACACATTAGCTGGTGCTTGAAATAATATAGGCAGAGAGCGCGATTAACTAAACAAACACTGGTGGTTTAAGAACAGGACACTAACACCATGTGTGCTTCTTCAATCACCCCCCAGCTCTAGACTCTCAGTTACCCAAGAAGCCCACGCTGTGTAGCGATTGGTCAATACAGTCACAACATCAGTTAACTACATTCTCTTAAAAGGTACATAGCACTCCACTTTACCACACTCGATCAGCAGGGCTGGGGGAACCAGAGTTGACGATGGAGGGAGAGTCCAGGAGAGTAGTTTTCAGGCTGTAACTGCATGACTACAGCATTTTCTCAAAGCAAAAAAGAGAGAAAGACACCGAGCACCATTTCCAAAGCTCCAGGAAACAGTTGAGAGAGAAAGAAGCCCAGTCTGCTGTAAGTGTTGCCAACCCCTCCAGGGTTGCCCTGGAGACTCCAGGAATTGAAGTTGAATTTTCAGGACTCCGCTGTGCACCAAGACCCAGGAGAAAATCCATCGAGGCATTGAAAAGTACTTTCCTTTTCCATTTTTATTGGACGCTTTTACTAGTTATAAAAGTATTGGAAACTGTGGGGGTGGTAGGGAGTTTGGAGAAGCTGTTTGACTGGGGCAGCATGATTAGATTTCAGAGTTGATGTGATAGAACCTCAAGGAATATGTCCAGACAGAGTTGGGAACTTTATTTTACATATGCTTACACACACAAAAAAAAGAGAGATGGTTGTAGTTCTTTATTTTAAACGTGTTTTTGTAATATGCACTACCCCTCCCATCTTCTCCCACCAGTAATGGATTGGAGGGCCTGGTGGATGCTAGAGAAACAACTTTGAGGGGGAAGGCAGTCATTCAGGCCAATTCTCCAGGATTTCCCCTGCAGTCTCCAGTCAAAGTTACAGAGGGAGACCTGGGGTGGGGGGGAAACTCCCACTGAATTTCTAACCTTTTCCACAAGGGCTCCTCATCAAACTATGACAGAATTCAACCATTTATTGCTACTTTACCAAATCGCTTGAAAATACCCTTGTCATCCATTGACTACAAAGCTCAGGAGAAGCTGAAGGCGATAGATGTTTGGACTCGAAAGGAATCAAAGGGACACGGGTGTCAGGCAGGAAAGTGGAGGTGAGGGAGATGACCAGTCATGACCTTACTGAATAGCAGAGCCGGCATGAGGGGCCATACGTCCAGCTCCTGCTCCTATTCCTATATCTTACGTTCTTGTGTTTGATCCTCCACGCTGTTGTAGTCAAACACAGCTTAACACCTGTTCAGGAAATTTTATTTTGCCCCCTCTCGTGAAGGCCCTGGGGCTTTGACCCACAGGAGCTGGCACTTTTCCCACACCCTACCTGAATGCCAGTGGGCACACGTAGACTGGCAGGAGTGCGCGGGGAGCTCTTGGGGCACAGCGGGTGGCACCCCATGCCTCAGAGCCAGCAGCTCCAGGTTCGAGTCCCTGCCAAGGGCTTGATGGCCAAGGAAGGTGCGTTCACAACAGGGCCAAACAGGGCGAGGGTCACCCTCCAACGCATGCCAACGGCAGGTGGGTAAGAGCGGGAGAGATTCCTGTTCAGCCACGTGATGGAGAGAACATCGCTCTCCCTAGCTCTGTTACCTCAGCAGCCCGGAGTGAACTGTAACACAGCAGCACCACCGCCATGAATGCACGACCATGGCCCAGCTAATCCTGATCCTATTTCATCCCAAGGAAAGGGCTGTTAGATGAGCCATCGGCAGTCACAATCCTAACCCAACCACCACTCCGGTACCCAATGATGCTACCAGTGAGGAGATCCAACACCAGATCAGCTGCACCACTTCTACAAATTACAGCATTTGCTGACTAAAGTCCTCGTTCACAGAGCAGTTGTCACCATCACACTCCCATGCTGCAGTATGAACATACGAATTAGGAGCAGGAGTAGGCCACTCGGCCCCTCGAGCCTGCTCCCCCATTCAATAAGATCATGGCTGATCTGATTGTAACCTCAAACCCACATTCCCACCCCCACCACACCCGGTAACCTTTCACCCATTTGTTCATCAAGACTCTATCTAACTCTGCCTTAAAAATATTCAAAGACTCTGCTTCCACTGCCTTTTGAGGAAGAGAGTTCCAAAGACTCGACCCTCTGAGAGAAAAAAATCCTCCTCATCTCTGTCTTAAACAAGCCACCTTTATATCTAAACAGTGACCCCAAGTTCTGGATTCTCCCCCAAGAGGAAACATCCTCCCCACATCCACCCTGTCAAGACCCCTCAGGATCTTAAAGGTTTCAATTAAGCCGCCTCTTACTCTTCTAAATTCCACTGGATACAAGCCTAACCTGTCCAACCTTTCCTTATAAGACAATCCACCCATTCCTGGTATTAGGCTAGTAAACGTTCTCTGAACTGCTTCTAACGCACCTTTCCTTAAATAAAGAGACTAGTACTGAACACAATACTCCAGATGTGGTCTCACCAATGCCCTGTACAACTGGGGCATAACCTCCCTGCTTTTGTAATTGATTCCCCTCACAATAAACGATAACATTCTATTAGCTTTCCCAATTACCTACTGAGCCTGCAAACTGGCCTTTTGTGATTCATCACATCACATCAGAGACACATAAGTGCACCAGAGAAATTCCAGCAACAACGCCTCCACCTCATCCTGCAGATGCATTGGGAGGACAGTCAAACAAACACTAGTGTCCTTCTTGAAGCCAGCTCCACAAGCATTCAGGCAAAACGCCAGCAAAATCCACTACGATGGACTGGTCACTGTGCCTGGATGGCCAGAAAAAAAACCCTCTCTCCCACAGGGCCCTGTTTTCTCAAATGGCCAGGCTTCCAGAGGAGAACAAAGAAAACGCTCCAAAGAACCCTGAAGCTCTCCTTGAAATGTGGCTGCATTGACATGAATAACTGGGAGGAGCTTGCTAACAATTATTCAGAATGGCAGCCCAACTTGTGCATCAAGCTGCATCATGATCCGATGTGACAGAGCGATGGCAGAGAAGGAAAGGAAGTAAATCCTGCTCTCCACCTCCCACTGCCTCGTGGGAACGCCCTGCCCCCCACGTGCGGAAAGATCTACGGGTCGAGAATCGGCCCCTTCGCTCACGTGAAGACCCGCGGAAGGAACTCACGACCGTGAGTGGATGCCATCGCTGAATTGAGGGGCAGCCGGAGGTGATGGTCACAGTGGTCTCTATTTTTACCTCAACGCAGGTCGGCTACTTCACTATAAACTGCAGCTCAGACCTCAACACTTGCTGTAGCTCAGTGGGTGGCATTCTTCTCTGGGAGTGGGGGACGGTTGTGGGTTCAGAGATTCAAGCACTTAGAATCGAGGCCGACAGTCCCCAGTGCTGCACTGAAGGAGCCCTGCGCTGTCTTCCAAATCAGGCATTAAACCGAGACCCTGCGCTGCAAAACACTTTGGCACCTCTGGAGGTTGTGAACAGTGAAAACCCAAGCCTTTTGTGTATTCATTCATCCATGACATGTGGTCATCGCTGGCTAGGACAGCATTTATTGCCCATCCCTAACTGCCTTTGTTCAGAGGGCATTTAAAAGTCAACCACACGGCTGTGAATCTACAGTCACATGTTGGCCAACTGATTTCATTCTCTAACCCAGGTGGCTTTTTACAACAATGGTTTCATGGCCATCATTAGACTTTTAAGTCCACATTTTTATTGAATTCAAATTCCACCATCTGCCATGATGGGATTTGAACCCAGGTCCCTGGAGCATTAATCTAAATCTCTAGCCTAGTAGACAGTACCACTACGCTACTGCCTCCCATTAACATGCTTCAGTCCCATGTGGGTGAGTCACTGACCCATTGATTAAGCAAGTGGGGGGGTAGGAGGGAATGGATGGAGCCGATTCTAATGCCTGAGCTATTACATAACGTACAAGACCAGGTAGAAGCAGGAAGTGAAGAGTAACATGAGAGGAACACCAGACTGCAGTCGGCTGTGGTGAGTTGAGTGTAAAGACTGCTCCGAAAGGAAACCACTACCACCTCATTGCAAGGTTTCGTTCTGACTCAGCCCCCGCAGTCACAGTTCTCCGAAACACAAAATGTTATTTTCAGTTCGGATTACGGGGAAAGTTCAGTAAATATTAGCCAGCCATGAGTTCGGGAAGGTTGGCGGGGGGGTGGGGGGGGGGGGCGGTGTGTGGGCAGAGAGAGAATGTTTCAGCTGCAAGTGTCAGCTATTCAAGGCTGAGATAGACAGATTTTTAATCAGTAAGGGAATCAAGGGTTACAGGGAAAAGGCAGGAAAGTGGAGTTGAGGATTATCACATCAGCCGTGCCCTCGTTGAATGGCAGAGCCAGACTCGATGGGCCGAATGGCCTACTTCTGCTCTTACATCTTAACGTCTTATCCAGGCTGACACCCCAGAGCAGCAACTCAGGAAGGGGCTTTCAAGAAAGGATGTTAGAGTCCACTGTCCCTTTTGTCCAGAGCTCCTCCCAAATGGGTGATCCTTCCGTAACTCTGATTGCACCAAACAAATTCCTCACAGACCAACAGGGCACCATGTGAGAAACCATCGAATTGAACGTGCATGTCGATGTGACATTAACTATGGGAGACTGGGGAGGAAAATTTCATCTTGTGCCAGAGCACATCAGCAACAATAGCGAATTGGGTAGCTGCCCCATTTACACCCACCCCAACCCTCTCTTCAGTAGATGCCCAGATGCCTGTGGGATTGGAGGGAGGGACTGTCCTCCGGATCATGCAGTGTGCACTATAACATCAGCAGCAAGGTCGTCACAAGTGTGCAGATACCAGCAGTGAGATCCCCGGGGAGTGAGCAGATACCAGCAGTGAGATCCCCGGGTTGTGTGCAGATACCAGCAGTGAGATCCCCGGGTTGTGTGCAGATACCAGCAGTGAGGTCCCCGGGTTGTGTGCAGATACCAGCAGTGAGGTCCCCCAACAGTGTGCAGATACCAGCAGTGAGATCCCCGGGGAGTGAGCAGATACCAGCAGTGAGATCCCCGGGTTGTGTGCAGATACCAGCAGTGAGGTCCCCGGGTTGTGTGCAGATACCAGCAGTGAGGTCCCCCAAGAGTGTGCAGATACCAGCAGTGAGATCCAGGGCAGTGAGCAGATACCAGCAGTGAGATCCCCGGTGACTGTGCAGATACAAGCAGTGAGATCCCCGGGGACTGTACAGATACAAGCAGTGAGATCCCCAGGGAGCGTGCAGATACCAGCAGTGAGATCCCCGGGGAGTGTGCAGATACCAGCAGTGAGGTCCCCGGGTTGTGTGCAGATACCAGCAGTGAGGTCCCCCAACAGTGTGCAGATACCAGCAGTGAGATCCCCGGGGAGTGAGCAGATACCAGCAGTGAGATCCCCAGGTTGTGTGCAGATACCAGCAGTGAGGTCCCCGGGTTGTGTGCAGATACCAGCAGTGAGGTCCCCCAAGAGTGTGCAGATACCAGCAGTGAAATCCAGGGCAGTGAGCAGATACCAGCAGTGAGATCCCCGGTGACTGTGCAGATACAAGCAGTGAGATCCCCGGGGACTGTACAGATACAAGCAGTGAGATCCCCGGGGAGCGTGCAGATACCAGCAGTGAGATCCCCGGGGAGTGTGCAGATACCAGCAGTGAGGTCCCCGGGTTGTGTGCAGATACCAGCAGTGAGGTCCCCCAACAGTGTGCAGATACCAGCAGTGAGATCCCCGGGGAGTGAGCAGATACCAGCAGTGAGATCCCCAGGTTGTGTGCAGATACCAGCAGTGAGGTCCCCGGGTTGTGTGCAGATACCAGCAGTGAGGTCCCCCAAGAGTGTGCAGATACCAGCAGTGAAATCCAGGGCAGTGAGCAGATACCAGCAGTGAGATCCCCGGTGACTGTGCAGATACAAGCAGTGAGATCCCCGGGGACTGTACAGATACAAGCAGTGAGATCCCCGGGGAGCGTGCAGATACCAGCAGTGAGATCCCCGGGGAGTGTGCAGATACCAGCAGTGAGATCCCCGGGGAGTGTGCAGATACCAGCAGTGAGATCCCTGGGGACTGTGCAGATACCAGCAGTGAGATCCCTGGGGACTGTGCAGATATCAGCAGTGAGATCCCCAGGGACTGTGCAGATATCAGCAGTGAGATCCCCGGGGACTGTGCAGATATCAGCAGTGAGATCCCCGGGGACTGTGCTGATACAAGATTGAGATCCCCGGGGACTGTGCAGATACAAGCAGTGAGATCCCCGGGGACTGTGCAGATATCTGCAGTGAGATCCCCGGGGACTGTGCAGATACAAGAGTGAGATCCCTGGGGACTGTGCAGATACAAGCAGTGAGATCCCCGGGGACTGTGCAGATATCAGCAGTGAGATCCCTGCGGACTGTGCAGATACAAGCAGTGAGATCTCCGGAGACTGTGCAGATACAAGCAGTGAGATCCCCAGGGAGTGTGCAGATACCAGCAGTGAGATCCCTATATAGTGTGCAGATATCAGCAGTGAGATCCCCCGGGGAGAGAGCAGGTATTACAGTGAGTAGGCAGTGGTTGTGAGGGGATGGAGGGTAGGAAGTTATACTTCATAGGTCTGTTGACTAGCAGAAATGTGCTATTTTACACACTTGTCTCACACCGAGGGCAATCTTGCCCTTAAACAATGTATACATAACAGAATACACAAACATCTTAGTGAGTGGCCTCCATTCAGATATTTAAACGTATGTTCCCCTGTAGCTGTCGCCGATGCCCCTGTATCCACCTCCATTTGGATGGGTTTCCCATTGACTTCCACTGTCACATAGATTGGTTCTGTTTTACCCATTTTTAAGTTGTGTAGCGAGTAAATATCTGACTCACTTTCTTCTGGCTCCCCTATTACACGGATTTCATGATTTCTTCCTTTTTAAATTGAAATTTTGTCTCAACCTGTCTTTACAATATTGCTAATGTGCCCATTACGATGGTAGTCGAAACACTCGGTTCTTGGAAATTGTCATTTGTTTGCAGGCTGTCTGGTTCCAATTCTGCCATTATTAATATGGGTTCTATCTGTGAACCCATTGCTTTTTACAGGTCTGTTAATGACGGCTGTTTCCTGGCCTTTCCACTGAGTCCTGCACTTCCGCTCCGTTTCCCGACGTGAAGGATGGAGCCATTTTGTGCTCCCCTGATTGATTTGGAATCCCTGACTTTGTCTCCATCGCGAACACCAACTCCAGCGCCTTGCTGAAGTCTAATTTCGTTTCTGACAACAACTGTTTCTGAATGGCGTCTTCGTTAATCCCACATACTAATTAGCCTCTTACCATGCCGCTGATCGATATCCTGAACTCACAGCGCTCTGTCAGTTGTTTTAAGGCTGCTACACAGCAAGCGACTGACTCTCCAGCGGCACCTCGAATTGAATTTAAAACGCTTCTCCAACCAGACTCTAAATTTCTCTTAACATCACAGCCCACACTACACAGCAAATGGGTCATACAGTCACATGGTCAATCTGCTCACACCCTCTCCAGTGCAATCACATCCTTCCTATAGTGTGGCGACCAGAACTGCACACAGTACTCCAGCTGTGGCCTAACTAGCATTTTATACAGCTCCAACATACCCTCCCTGCTCTTGTATTCTATGCCTCGCTTAATAAAGGCAAGTATCCCATACACCTTCTTAACCACTTTATCCACCTGTGGTGCTGCCTTCAGGGATCTATGGATCTATGGACATGTACACCAAGGTCCCCCTGATCCTCTGTACTTTGTAGAATCCTACCATTCATTGTGTATTCCCTTGTCATGTTAGTCCTCCTAAAATGCATCACCTCACACTTCTCAGGATTAAGTTCCATTTGCCACTGCTCTGCCCATCTTACCAGCCCATCTATATCGTCCTGTAATCCAAGGATTTCCTCCTCACTATTTACCACACCACCAATTTTCAAGTCATCTGCAAACTTACTGATCATACCTCCTATATTCACGTCTAAATCATTAATGTACACTACAAACAGCAAGGCTCCCAGCACCAATCCCTGCAGTACACCACTCGTCACAGGTTTCCAATCACAAAAACAACCTTCGACCTCTGCCTCCTGCCACTAAGCCAATTTTAGGTCCAATTTTGATGAGGCAGTGCAAGGGAAGATTCAAGCAGGCTTGTAAACAAAAGAAGCTCAATGAATTCTACAATGTAGAAGAGCCTGGAACAACAAATTCAGACATTTATTCGTTGTTTAATCTGAAAGTTGGAAAGACAGAAGCAATATTTGTCACAGTGAAAGTAAATGGCAAACCGGTTAGAATGGAAGTGGTCATGGGAACTTTCACTACAGTCATTGGGGAACATACCTTCAGATATTTGAATAATGGTGGACATCAATTAAATTTAGAAGAAAGAGCCACCACACTAAAAACATATACAGGTGAAGACATCCAAGTAAAAGGCATAAGCAGAGTAACTGTCCATTATGTAAACCAATCAGCCCTGATGGTGGTAACAGGTAAAGGGCCAAGTCTTCTGGGGTGAAATTAGTTAAAGGAGGTTAAGTCAGAATGGGCTGAAATGTTCCAGTTGAGAGCAAGTGGGCTACCAGAGCTACTTAGAAATTATGGCACTGTCTTTAAAGGGAAAATCCAGGGCCTTCAGGCCAAGGTTCATGTGGACCCCTCACCTCATGAAAGTGAGACCAAAAGTTGGCAGTGAACTGAACAGACTGGAAAAGCTGGGCATTATAGAACATGTCCAGTTCTCAGAATGGGCAGCAGCCATAGTCCCTGTCCTTAAGCCCAACCAAAGCGTCCGAATTTGTGCAGACTACAAACTGACGGTTAATAAAGTGGCTAAGCTAGACAGGCACCCTATTCCAAAAATGGAAGACTTGTACGCCAAGCTGGCAGGAGGGACAATGTACACAAAGCTTGACACGAGTCATGCTTATCAACAATTAGAGTTGGATAATGCCTCTCGGGAATTTGTCACCATTAATACCCACAAAGGGTTGTACCAATATACACGATTCCCTTTCATTGTCTCCTCTGCTTGTGCCATCTTCAGAGAACAATGGAAAGTTTACTGCAGGGGCTGCCCCAGGTTCTGGTCTATTTAGACGATGTATTGGTGACACGATTCACTGAAAAAAAGCATTTGGCAAACTTAGAGTAAGTCTTAAAATGTTCTTGCAAGCTGGAGTGCATTTGAAAAAAAGGTGCACATTCCTAGCAAGGGAGGTGATCTATTTGGATCACCGGTTGGGTTCACTGGGCCTTCACCCAGTTGAGGAAAAAGAGAGAGCCATAAGAGAGGCACCTGTGCCAAAGAACGGATCAGAGCTCAAACCATTCCGAGGAATGATCAACTACTATGGGCGGTCCTTACCCAATTTGTCTACAGCGTTGGCCCCCCTGCATTGTCTACTCAAAAAGAACCAACATTGGTCTTGGAAGATGTCCCAGAAAGAAGCTTTCATAAAGGTGAAACAATTGTTGAACTAGTCAATCTATTAGCGCATTATGACCAGACGAAAGAATTGATGCTGACATGTGATGCATCTCCCTACGGAGTGGGAGCAGTGCTCTCTCATCGGATGTATGGTGGCACAGAACAGCCAATAGGTTACGAAACAAGAACGCTCACCAGAGTGGAAAAGGGATACTCGTAGGTAGAAAAAGATGGTCTGTCCTTCATTTTTGGTGTCAAGAAATTTCACCAGTATGTACACGGTCATCATTTTACAATTGTTTAGACAACAAACCATTGCTAGGTTGTTTAGCAAGGACAAGGCTATACCATCCATAGCCTCAGCAAGAATACAACAATGGGCCTTATTTCAGGCAGCATACAAATACATTCTCGTACATAGGCCTGGTAATCAAATCACAAATGCCAATCCCCTTAGTCGTTTGCCTTTATAAGAAAATGATGAGCAGGTTATTGGGGAAGAACTTGTTTTACTGTTAAATTTTTTAGATTCCTCACTGGTATGTGCTCGACAGTTCAGGGACTGGACAATTCAGGACCCAGCCCTATCTGAGGTACGAGAAAAAGTGCTACAGGGTTGGTCACAGGAGCCTGTATCTAACAAAATGAAACCGCATTTCAACAGAAAGCATGAAATAACCAGCCAGGATGACAGCTTATTGTGGGGAGCACGAGTGATAGTTCCTCCAAAGGGAAGGGAGCCACTTTTAAGTGAACAACACAGTGCCCATCCAGGAATTTCCCGAATGAAGACCATAGGACGGAGCTATCTATGATAACCTGGGTTGGATGGCAAAATAGAGAGTTTAGTAAAGCACTGCCTGCAGTGCCAGCAACTGTAAATGTTGCCAGTGACACCTCCATTGCACCCATGGGAGTGGCCAGGTAGACCCTGGGTGCGGCTACACATTGTTCCCAGGAAAGGTACAACGTGGTCAATGTTTCTGCTCATTGTCGATGCCCATTCAAAATGGTTGGATGTATATGAGGTGAAGTCACCAAGATCAGCCGCTACAATTGAGAAACTACGTCAGAGTTTTGCCATTCATGGTACCAGAAATAATTGTTTCCGATAGCAGCATGGCATTTACTAGTGCTGAGTTTCAATGGTTTATCAGCTTCAGCGGTATCACTCATGTGAAAACTGCACCGTACCACCCTTCCTCAAATGGACTGGCCAAAAGTGGGGTTCAAACGTTCAAGGCAGGCATGAGAAAGGTAACATGTATTTCCTTGGCAACCAAGCTAGCACGCCTTCTTTTTCATTACAGGGCTACCCCTCACACGGCAACAGGTGTCACACCCAAGGAGCTATTGTTGAAACACCGTCACAGGATGAGATTGAGCTTAATGATGCTGAATTTAGAGGGGAAAGTGGACAGGAATCAGGGAAGCAAGAAAACCGGATACAACTGGCAGAGTTCAAAAGGAAATTTACCGTGGGAGAGTCAGTTTGCATGAAAGGTTTCAGGGAGGGACCAAAGTGGTTGCCGGGTAAGATAAGTGCGGTGATAGGACCTCAATTTTATCATGTGGAGATGAAAGGCCGGATCATCCATAAACATGCGGACCACGTAAGGAAAAGAGAGACAAATTATCAAGATTTGATTCCACCATTGATCATGACCAGGTCTGCGTTTCCTGTTGAGGATACTCAACCAGGACTGAGACGTCTGATGTTCCTGGAAGAGTTGAGGATACAGAACTGCAAGTGCCCACCAAAGCACCTGATGTTCAGGCAACTCCGGAAGAGGATGTTTTTGACAAAGAATCTGAAGTTGTGGAGCTGCGATATTCCACACGTACCTGAAAGACTGAACTTTTAAATTCCTCACCCAGTATAGCTGAGTTAATGGGGGAGGAAAGTAGTAATTGTGCTTTTACTTAGTGTGCAATGTATCTTTAAGAATAATATTTGTTAAGGAAGATCACATGATCTGTAGCAAACAATAGGAGAGTAGCGTGGGCTACATCATCAGGCAGTGAAGAGATGGAGTTGAAGTTGAAAGCATGCGTGTAGTTGCTGCTACGTATATTGTCAATAAACTTAATGATTTCATCCAAGATCTGCAGCTCAACTCTTATCATTAACGTACAACTTGGCCACCCCACAACTCTCTTTTCCTCTACCCCCATTCTCTCTCTCTATCCCCCTCTACCCCATTCTCTCTCTTTCTCTATCCCCCTCTACACCATTCTCTCTCTCTCTCTCTATCCACCTCTACCCCCATTCTCTCTCTCTCTCTCTCTCTCTCTCTCTCCCTCTGCCCCCATTCTGTCTGTCTCCCTCTCCCTATCTGCCCCCATTCTGTCTGTCTCCCTCTCCGCCCCCATTCTGTCTGTCTCCCTCTCCCTCTCTGGCCCCATTCTGTCTGTCTCCCTCTCCCTCTCAGGCCCCATTCTGTTTGTCTCCCTCTCCATCTCTGGCCCCATTCTGTCTGTCTCGCTCTCCCTCTCTGGCCCCATTCTGTCTGTCTCCCTCTCCCTCTCTGGCCCCATTCTGTCTGTCTTTCTCTCTCCCTCTGCCCCCATTCTCTCTCTCACCCTCTCCCTCTCTGCCCCCATTCTGTCTGTCTGTCTCTCTCCCT